>NC_056455.1:6539682-6839682 GCF_018296145.1 Oncorhynchus tshawytscha
ACTATAGACATACACTTTGTGCTCACCGGCCAGATGGACCAGACATGAAAGATTAATTCATATCTTTGTGATCCCTCCCCCTCTTCTCCCCACTCCCAAAGCCACCCCCCTCGCTCTTTCTCTCTTTTTCAAAACACATCCGAATGACAGCAGAGAATAAACAGTCTAATACTAATACTCCCGAGGACACCAATTACCAGCAAAAAAGGGTAAATAAATGTCAACATCAACACATCTATCTGGGGGAGAAATCTACATCTTGTATAAAACGAACATGAACCATCACTGACAAAGACGTTATACTTCAGAAGATATGCTTGAGCTTCAGTTTGATATTGAGTACAACAGCGAACCCGTGTCTGTATATCTGTACACTCTTAGAAAAAAGGGTTCCAAAAGAGTTCTTTGGCTGTCCCTATAGGATAAACCTTTTTGGTTCCAGGTAGAACCCTTTTTGGTTCCATGTACAACCCTCTGTAGAAATGGTTCTTCATGGATCCCAACAGGGTTCTACCCGGAACCAAAAGGGTTCTACTTGCAACCATAAAAGGTTCTTCAAAGGGTTATCCCTTTAAGGTTCTAGATAGCACCTTTTTGTGGACACTTACAGGTAGGATTTTTAGGGGATTTAGGGTTCGGAAGTGTGCCCGTTTTTATCCGGTAAGCCAGCCGTCTGAGAAAATGTACAGAAGGGGACAGAAAGAGAGAAGAAATAAGAGAGAGAGCATGACAGTGTCAGAGAGATGAACAGAGATAGGAGGAAAAGAGGCAGTGAAGGAGGGAGGCAAAGAGATTGAAAGAGAAGATTAGGACATGAGAGAGACAGAGAGATATAACACATGTGACCCCTGCCTCGTATGTGTTATCAGTGAAAAGGAGCAAAGCTAGTATGAGAGATTAAACCCATGGCTTGACTGAGGTTCCCCTCTCTGTATTTCAGCCAGCCACCATGATTAATCCAACACAGTGTGAGTGTTTGAGTGTTTGAGTGTGTGTGTGTGTGTGTGTGTGTGTGTGTCTGCAATCAGGCTGCAGCCACTGGTATCACTCCCCCCTGCTTAGCTAAGATGAATACAGAGTGGGCAGTGGGTTGGGGCTTGGGTGTGTTTATACCCCCAATGCAGAGCACCCCAACACGTTTACATATCCATCCTATTGAGGGATTATGACACTGACATAATGGACTGTTCCCATTCCAGCCTATGTTTAGGTCCAAGTGTTAAGAAAACAATTCAGTCCACATACTGCGCCTAATATAAGAGTCCTACAGTATATGCATATAAGAGGCATCATGTGACACAGTACAGTACAAAAATTAGGCTTGATTGTACTTAAGACTCTTCTCTGAGCTATGAGATAACACCTGTCCATAGGCCTCTCTGCCTATAGTCTCACCTCTCCTGGAAGAGTTTGGAGGGGATAAGTCCAGCCCGGAGGTTGCTGTCGCCCACCCGTTTGGCCTGCCACCAGGTGGGGTCGTCCTGAGTTACCACCTGCAGGATGTCACCTCGCTTGAAGGGAAGTCCCGCCTCCTGACAGGGCGTGGCCTTGTCATCAGCAGGGATGTAGTCAAACAGGGCCCTCATGTAGACCTGAGAGACCACACACACACACACACACACACACACACACACACCAAAAGAAAGAGAGACGGCTGAGAGCTTTGACACCTCTACTAATATACCGATTACAGTTTGAATCGGACAGCAGCCAATCAAATTGTGCGTGGCAGTGCAGAGGAACGACGGCGGGGGAATTCAGATGGAGCCCTTGGAATGATGACACCCACAATTATTATTTTGGGATTTGAAGATGACGCTGTATCAACAAAAAACGGATTTGCAATTTGCAAAACATGCGGGAAGAAAATGACAGACAGAGGCGCAACAATTTCCAACCTCGTTCGACATTTGAAGCTGCACAAAGAACGGTAAGTCGTGGCTAATATAGCCGACAGCTATCCATCACCCGAGGTTGTGTGTTTATGTGTTTCATGAGTGTGTAACTTGTTTCATGAGTTTCTTTTTGCCTGGCTTGTGATGTCTGGAGACTGTATTGTTATGTGCTCTCCTCACTGCTTGCCTAGATTAGACTTGCAGATCGACTCGCCACCACGCTGTTCGGAGCAGGAAAAGATCAAATGAGTACATTTGTGGCAGAGTGCCTCCTAGAATGGCTGTGTACTCTTCCTAACCTGCTGATTAGGGCGAGTGCTTGAACCTCTGATTGTGTTTATGCTTCACACAAATTCCACCATCCCTCTCTCTGCCGTCCTCCGCAGTTTTGAGCTTTTTCTCCATTGATAATGAAAAACGGCGGCTTCTTTCATCCGAGGCACCGCATTCAGATACAGTTCTCCATTCTCTTACTGAAGAGCTCTGTGACTTTCAACGTGGCACTGTCATAGGATGCCACATAGGATGCCACCTTTCCAACAAGTCAGTTTGTCAAATTTTTGCTGTTTGTCGGGCGGGTCATGAAATGGGTTTCCATGGCCAAGCAGCCGCACACAAGCCTAAGATCACCAAGCGCAATGCCAAGAGACGGCTGGAGTGGTGTAAAGCTCACCGCCATTGGACTCTGGAGCTTTCTCTGGAGTGATGAACCTCGCTTCACCATCTGGCAGTCCGATGGACGAATCTGGGTTTGGTGGATGCCAGGAGAACGCTATATGCCCCAATGCATAGTGCCAACTGTAAAGTTTGGTGGAGGAGGAATAATGGTCTGGGGCTGTTTTTCATGGTTCGGGCTAGGCCCCTTAGTTCCAGTTTAAGGAGATCTTAACGCTACAGCATTCAATGACATCCTAGAAAATTCTGTACTTCCAATTTTGTGGCAAAGAGTTTGGGGAAGGCCGTTTCCTTTCAGCATGACAAGGCCCCATGCAAAAAGCAAGGTCCATACAGAAATGGTTTGTCGAGATTGGTGTGGAAGAACTTGACTGGCCTGCACAGAGCCTTTAACTCAACCTCATCAAACACATTTAGGATGAATTAGAACTGCAAGCCAGGCCCAATCGCCCAAAATCAGTGCCCGACTTAACTAATGCTCTTGTGGCTGAATGGATGCAAGTCCATGGAACAATGTTCCAACATCTACTGGAAAGCCTTCCCAGAAGAGTGGAGGTTATTTAAGCGGCAAAGGGGGGACCAACTCCATGATTTTGAAATGAGATGTTCGACGAGCAGGTGTCCACATACCTTTGGGTCACGTAGTGTGTCTGAAACTCGTCTCAAATTACACCTACACGTCTCAGTGCATTTGGCACCAACTGTTTTAATTCATCTGCCATTGACTCTCCAACTGTATGTGTGAGCCTGAGCCCAGGTCGTATTCTGACCCTTCCTCCATTCCAGAGCAGCTGGAGTCTGTGTTGTACTGAGCGTGCCCAGACCATTGTGTTCCTCACCTTGCTCTCCTTCAGGCGGTCCTCCTCCTTAACGGCTGGGATTATCTTCAGGGTGATAGAGCCCTGAGACTGGGACTGAACGGCAAGACACAGAGAGGAGCAGGATGTTAGCTTCACAGAAATACAATTTGAGCACAATTTCAACTCCTGTATCTTCCCGACAGAGTTGATACTGCATGTATTGCCAACAGAAATCAAAGGAAAACAGCGCTGCAGGAGCTAGTGGTCTAAAATAATAGGAAGACATAAAGTATTCTACTCTAGTCTCACCAGAAGCTGACTGATCTCATCAGGTCTCTTGTGAATGATGGAGATGCCGTTGACCTCCCGCAGCTCGTCTCCTACATGGACCAGTCCTGGATGGAGGGGAGGAGGTGGTGAGGGGAGACAACAGGCGAGCTGTAGTAGAGATCTATGTCTGTGTTCCAAATGGCACCCTATTTCCTAAATGGCACCCTATTCCCTATATAGGGCACTCCTTTTGACCAGGACCTATAGAATCTGGTCAAAAGTAGTGGACTGTATAGGGATTAGGGTGCCATTTGGGTTGCACACCAGATCGTGTATCGAGGAGATATTGCACAGCACTGTATCAGTAGCAGGTGTACTATATCAATCATACCACTATTAACTGGGATGAGATATGGACAATAGGGCTTGGGAGTGGTGGTATCACTCTCCTCAGGCATGATCTACTGCAGTCACAACAGTGAAACCTGACAAAGAGGGATGAGCGATAGGATCAATTCATCTCATTACCGGAGAGAGAAGGGGAGAGAAGGAGGGAGGGCAGAGAGGGAGGGCAGAGAGGGAGAAGGGGAGGGAGAAAGGGAGAGAGGGAGAAAGAGCGAGGGAGGGAGGGCAGAGAGGGAGAGAGGGATGCTATGAGGAAACAGACAGGCATATAAGCACATAATGTACAGTACAGAGAAACAGACAGATGGTAATGACCCTTTTTCTATTGACCCCCCCACACACACACACACCAAACATACTAAAGACACGCATGTCTGTAGATGGTATTTCCATGGTAACAGCAGTGGTCAGCTCATTGGAGAGAGTGTGCAATGTGTGATATGTGATTGGCTCTCAGACAGAACCCAGCTTCAAACAGCCTGATAACGACGGAGGTCCTCATCTGTCTGTCTCTCTGTCTACCATTGTCTCTCGCTACGCTGCTGCTTTCATCTCTGCAACATCTCGGGAATCTCCCAGCTGCAGTTTCTATACAGGATGTTACCATTAAAATGTATATCCACTGACATACTTTAGGCTACAGTATACTGCTGCATAGAAGGCCATTTATATCCAGACCTCTGATTATTTGTCTAAGTTACATCGTCTCGGTTAGCCATGCTTTCAGACATATTATGTCTGGCAATATTATCCGAGCAGTCCATAGATCTAATTTGACAGACCAACAAAAACTTACTTAGTGTCTTGTCTGTGCAAATTACAGAGGAAGGGGATGATGAATCAGGATGTGTCAGACAGTATGGGTTAAGACCAGACACAGAGAGGGACAGCATGGGACTGAATCACTCACCACTCCGGTCTGCAGCCCCGCCCCTCATGATGCGTGCCACGATCACAGACCCTGTGGTCTCATCCCGTCTGATGGTGGCCCCCTGGAACAGAGAGAGATGGATGTTTCCTCCTCCCGGGATTGTATCCTCATTTGCCAGCAGCATACCACCCTGCATACCACTGCTGGCTTGCTTCTGAAGCTAAGCCTTGGTCCTGGTCATTTCCTGGATGGGAGACCAGATGCTGCTAGAAGTGGTGTTGGAGGGCCAGTAGGAGGCACTCTGGTCTAAAAAAAAATATCCCGATGCCCCAGGGTGCCGTCTTTCGGATGGGATGTTAAACAAGTGTCCTGACTATCTGAGGTCATTAAAGATCCCATGGAACTTATCGTACGAGTAGGGGTGTTAACCCCGGTGTGCTGGCTAAATTCCCAATCTGGTCACCTAATAATCCCCAGTTTACATTTGGCTCTTTCGTCCCCCTCCTTTTCCCTGTAACTATTCCCCAGGTCGTTGCTGAAAATGAGAACGTGTTCTCAGTCAACTTACCTGGTAAAATAACTGATAAATAAATAAATAAATTCTTCCCATCTATTCTTTCTGTTCCTTCCTCTTTTCTTGTATTCTTTTGTTTTCTTTACAATCAATCAATCAAACACAGCCCCAGTCCCACTCCCCCCATCCCTATATCGCCTCATCCCCTCATCCTCCCATCCTCTACAATTTTATCTCTTCTCTCTGTCATCCTCTCTGTTACAATGACTCACCAGTGGTTCCTTGTTCTTGACCAGTCTGACAATCTTCACTGACTCCTCCTCCAGCTCGTCCTCGAAGTCGTCAGACAGCGGTGGCAACACGGGGTCAAAGTTCTTCTGGGCAACCGTGTCATGAACTGACAAAACGGCCTGATGGGAGATGACAGAGAGAGAAGGATCAATGTTAGAATTGCAGAACTGCATTCTGAGCAGTGGTGTGAAGTACTTTAAGTAAAAATACTTTAAAGTACTACTTAAGTAGTTTTTTGGTCTATCTGTACTCGAGGTCGGCCGATTATGATTTTCCAACGCCGATACCGATTATTGGAGGGCCAAAAAAGCCGATACTGATTAATTTGCCGATTGTGTTTTTTGTAATAATGACAATTACAACAATACTGAATGAACACTTATTTTAACTTAATATAATACCCCAATAAAATAAATTTAACCTCAAGTAAATAATGAAACATGTTCAATTTGGTTTAAATAATGCAAAAACAAAGTGTTGGAGAAGAAAGTAAAAGTGCAATATGTGTTATGTAAGAAAGCTAACGTTTCAGTTCCTTGCTCAGAACATGAGAACATATGAAAGCTGGTGGTTCCTTTTAACATGAGTCTTCAATATTCCCAGGTAAGAAGTTTTAGGTTGTAGTTATTATAGGAATTATACGACTATTTCTCTCTATACCATTTGTATTTCATTAACCTTTGACTATTGGATGTTCTTGTAGGCACTTTAGTATTGCCAGTGTAACAGTATAGCTTCCGTCCCTCTCCTCGATCCTCCCTGGGCTCGAACCAGCAACACAATGACAACAGCAACCCTCGAAGCAGAGTTACCCATGCAGAGCAAGGGGAACAACTACTGGAAGGCTCAGAGCGAGTGACGTTTGAAACGCTATTAGCGCGTGCTAACTAGCTAGCCATTTCACTTCGGTTACACCAGCCTCATCTCGGGAGTTGATAGGCTTGAAGTCATAAACAGCGCAATGCTTGACGCACAACGATGAGCTGCTGGCAAAACGCACGAAAGTGCTGTTTGAAAGAATGTTTACGGGCCTGCTTCTGCCTACCACCGCTCAGTCAGATACTTAGATACTTGTATGCTCAGTCAGATTATATGCAACGCAGGACACGCTAGATAATATCTAGTAATATCATCAACCACGTGTAGTTAACTAGTGATCATGATTGATTGTTTTTGATAAGATAAGTTTAATGCTAGCTAGCAACTTACCTTGGCTTACTGCATTCGAGTAGCAGGTAGTCTCCTTGTGGAGTGCAACGAGAGAGGGGCAGGTCGTTATTGCGTTGGACTAGTTAACTGTAAGGTTGCAAGATTGGATCCCCGAGCTGACAAGGTGAAACTGTCGTTCTGCCCCTGAACGAGGCAGTTATCCCACCGTTTCTAGGCCGTCATTGAAAATAAGAATGTGTTCTTAACTGACTTGCCTAGTTAAATAAAGGTAAAAAAGATTGGCAAATCGGCGCCCAAAAATACCGATTTCTGATTGTTATGAAAACTTGAAATCGGCCCTAATTAATCGGTCATTCCGATTAATCGGTCAACCTCTAATCTGTACTTTACTTTACTACATTCATAAAGAAAATGATGTACTTTTTAGACCATACATGTTCCATGACATCCAAAAGTACTTGTTACAGTTTGAATGCTTAGCAGGACAGGAAAAGGTTCACAGACGTATCAAGAGTGGTCATCCCTACTGCCTCTGATCTAGGGGTATATTCCCTCACTGGCCTCTGGGTCACCAGACTGTTGATTATTACACGCACCAGCACTTATTGACACTCACCTGGACTCCATCACCTCCTTGATTACCTGCCCTATTTATGTCACTCCCTTTGGTTCCATCCCCAGGCGTTATTGTGTCTGTGTCTGTTTCTTGTTTTGTTCATGTTTGTTTATTTATTAAATCTATTCACTCCCTGAACTTGCTCCTTCCGACTCTCGGCATACATCGTTACAGGGACTCACTAAACACATGCTGTGTTTGTAAATTATGTCTGAGTTGGAGCTTGCCCCTGGCTATCCATAAATAAAATTGAAAATGTGGCCTTCTGCTTTGCTTAATATAAGGAATTTGAAATGATTTATACTTAAGTACATTTGAGCATTTAGATTTACTTTTGATACTTAAGTATATTTACAACTTTGAGACTCACTCAAGTAGTATTTTACTGGGTGACATTCACTTTTACTTGAGTCATTTTCTATTAAAGGTATCTTTACTTTTACTCAAGTATGACAACTGGGTACTTTTCCCACCACTGAGTGTACCAAACATTAGGAACACGTTTGTATACTTAGTGTACATAGAGATTGACAGATTGAGCAATCCAATACAAATGGATACATGAATAGCCCCACCTTCCAGTACCAGGTCTCTCTGTGTGTATTGGGTGTTTTTGTTTACCTTGAGATGGTGGGACGTCAACAGCTGTAGGAGTTCCTTCTCCTCAACACTCATTGGTCCACTCTGCAGCTCCTCTGCCACCTGCCGCCAATCACAAGAGAGCTGTCAGTCAGACCATGACCTCTGACCTGGAATAAACCTGTGTGTCCAACAGTGTGGGCTTGGGATATAACTGAAAAATGTAGCAGATATATACTGAAAGTGTAGCAGACTATTCGCAGTAATAGTCTGGAATAGAATCCACAAATATAGATATACTGTAGAGTTGCACGGCTGTTGCCTAAAGCAGCGATAAACAGAGTGTGCTTGCACAAACAAATACACACACAGGAGAAAAAGCAGCCAGGAGCTACGGCTCAGCCTTTTCCCACTTAACTGGCGTGAGGAGAGAGAGGAGAGGCAGGATGTGGAGAGAGTCTCATTAGTGTTTAGATGAATCAGCAATTTCAGACCACAACACATTACCGCACTGTAACCTTATAAATCTCCATACCTTACTACCTGCATCTACCGCTCCTCTGTCTCAGCAAACACACTGGGACTGACTCTATTGGACGGGTGCTTCACACTTTGGCAGTGTGTGTGGTGTTTGTGTTCCTTGTTTGTGTGTGTGTGTGTGTGTCTGTGTGCGTGCGTTGTTGAACTTACATCCTCAGCCAAGGAGGCGGCACTGTGAAGGACAGGTGTAGGACTCTGGCGCTCGTACTGTCTCAGCCTCTCATGGATCTGCAACACGCAGCCAATCACAGGAGAGGTCAGGGAGGTCAAACACACACACGCACGCACACATACACAAATTAAACAACATAAGTGTACCATAACTTCCATTAACATTGGCAACATTGCCACCCAGCAGGGCGCAACTTTCACTGGGGACGGTGGGGACATGCCTCCCCCATATTCTGAATTTGTATTTTGGTCCCCCCAGTTTTATAATTGGAATGTGATACAAACGAGGCAAAGATGTGCTTTAGGACCATGCGGACACCTCCGAGCGGTCAGGTAGGCTGTTTGGAGTGTTTATCCAACTGGATAAAATAAATATATGTATACCGGTACAGTACCAGTCAAATGTTTGGACACAGTTTGGACCTACTCATTCAAGGGTTTTTCTTTATTTGTACTATTTTCTACAATGTAGAATAATTGTGAAGACATCAAAACTATGAAATAACACATATGGAATCATGTAGTAACCAAAAAAGTGTTAAACAAATCAACATATATTTTATATTTGAGATTCTTCAAAGTAGCCACCCTTTGCCTTGATAATAGCTTTGCACACTCTTGGCATTCGCTCAACAAACTTCATGAGCTGCTGCTCCAGTTTCAACTGTTCTGCCTGCGGCTATGGAACCCTGACCTGTTCACCAGACGTGCTCCCTGGTCCCAGACCTGCTGTTTTCAACTCTCTAGAGACAGCAGGAGCGGTAGAGATACTCTGAATGATCGGCTATGAAAAGCCAATTGACATTTACTCCTGAGTTGCTGACCTGTTGCACCCTCTACAACCACGGTGATTATTATTATTTGATCCTGCTGGTCATCTATGAACATTCGAACATCTTTGCCATGTTCTGTTATAATCTCCACCCGGCACATCCAGAAGAGGACTGGCCACCCTGCTTCTACACCTGCATTGCTTGCTGTTTGGGGTTTTAGGCTTTGTTTCTGTACAGCACTTTGTGACATCAGCTGATGTAAAGAAGGGCTTTAGAAAAACATTTGATTGATTGATTGATTGATTGATAGTCACGTAGAATACATTTAAATTAACATTTCTTTCCTTCTTATTGCATTTGAGCTACTCAGTTGTGTTGTGACAAGCTAGGGGTGGTACAGTATACAGTAGATATATATGGCAAGAACAGCTCAAATAAGCAAAGAGAAACAACAGTCCATCATTACTTTAAGACATGAAGGTCAGTCAATGCAGAAAATTTCTTCAGTTTCTTCAAATGCAGTTGCAAAAACCATCAAGAGCTATGATGAAACTGGCTCTCCTGAGTTACCTCTGCTGCAGAGGATAAGTTCATTGGAGTTACCAGCCTCAGAAATTGCAGGCCAAATAAATGCTTCACAAAGTTCAAGTAACAGACACATCTCAACATCAACTGTTCAGAGGAGACTGTGTGAATCAGGGCTTCATGGTCGAATTGCTGCAAAGAAACCACTACTAAAGGACACCAATAATAAGAAGAGACTTGCTTGGGCCAAGAAACACGAGCAATGGACATTAGACCGGAGGAACTTTGTCCTATGCTCCAGAGTCCAATTTGGAGATTTTTGGTTCCAACCGCCGTGTATTTGTGAGACGCGGTGTGGGTAAACGGATGATCTCCGCATGTGTGGTTCCCACCGTGAAGCATGGAGGAGGAGGTGTGATGGTGTGGAGGAGCTTTGCTGGTGACACTGTCTGTGATTTATTTAGAATTCAAGGCACACTTAACTAGCATGGCTACCACAGCATTCTGCAGCGATACGACATCCCATCTGGTTTGCGCTTAGTTTTTTTTTTCAACAGGACAATGACCCAAAACACACCTCCAGGCTGTGTAAGGGCTGTTTGACCATGAGAGAGAGTGATGGAGTGCTGCATCAGATGATCCGGCCTCCACAATCACCGACATCAACCCAATTGAGATGGTTTTGGATGAGTTGGACCGCAGAGTGATGGAAAAGCAGCCAACAATTGCTCAGCATATCCTTCAAGACTGTTGGAAAAGCATGCCTCATGAAGCTGATTGAGAGAATGCGAAGAGTGTGCAAAGCTGTCATCAAGGGAAAGTGTTTAACACTTGTTGGGTTACTACATGATTCCATATGTGTTATTTCATAGTTTTGATGTATTCACTATTATTCTACAATGTAGAAAATAGTAAAAAATTAAGAAAAACGTTTGAATGAGTCGGTGTGTCCAAACTTTTGACTGGTACACACACACTGAGGCAAAAAAGTATTTAGTCAAGCCACCAATTGTGCAAGTTCTCCCACTTAAAAAGATGAGAGAGGCCTGTAATTTTCATCAATGAGAAAAAAAATCACATTGTAGGATTTTTAATGAATTTATTTGCAAATTATGGTGGAAAATAAGTATTTGGTCAATAACAAAAGTTTATCTCAATACTTTGTTATATACCCTTTGTTGGCAATGACAGAGGTCAAACGTTTTCTGTTTCACAAGGTTTTCACACACTGTTGCTGGTATTTTGGCCCAATCCTCCATGCAGATCTCCTCTAGAGCAGTGATGTTTTGGGGCTGTTGCTGGGCAAAACAGACTTTCAACTCCCTCCAAAGATTTTCTTTGGGGTTGAGATCTGGAGACTGGCTAGGCCACTCCAGGACCTTGAAATGCTTCTTACGAAGCCACTCCTTCGTTGCCCGGGCGGTGTGTTTGGGATCATTGTCATGCTGAAAAACCCAGCCACGTTTCATCTTCAATGCCCTTGCTGATGGAAGGAGGTTTTCACTCAAAATCTCACGATACATGGCCCCATTCATTCTTTCCTTTACACGGATCAGTCGTCCTGGTCCCTTTGCAGAAAAACAGTCCCAAAGCATGATGTTTCCACCCCCATGCTTCACAGTAGGTATGGTGTTCTTTGGATGCAACTCAGCATTCTTTGTCCTCCAAACACGACGAGTTGAGTTTTTACCAAAAAGTTCTATTTTGGTTTCATCTGACCATATGACATTCTCCCAATCTTCTTCTGGGTCATCCAAATGCTCTCTAGCAAACTTCAGACGGGCCTGGACATGTACTGGCTTAAGCAGGGGGACACATCTGGCACTGCAGGATTTGAGTCCCTGGCAGCGTAGTGTGTTACTGGTGGTAGGCTTTGTTACTTTGGTCCCAGCTCTCTGCAGGTCATTCACTAGGTCACCCTGTGTGGTTCTGGGATTTTTGCTCACCGTTCTTGCGTGGAGCCCCAGATCGAGGGAGATTTTCAGTGGTCTTGTATGTCTTCCATTTCCTAATAATTGCTCCCACAGTTGATTTCTTCAAACCAAGCTGCTTACCTATTGCAGATTCAGCCTTCCCAGCCTGGTGCAGGTCTACAATTTTGTTTCTGGTGTCCTTTGACAGCTCTTTGGTCTTGGCCATAGTGGAGTTTGGAGTGTGACTGTTTGAGGTTGTGGACAGGTGTCTTTTATACTGATAAGAAGTTCAAACAGGTGCCATTAATACAGGTAATGAGTGGAGTCCAGAGGAGCCTCTTAAAGAATAAGTTACAGGTCTGTGAGAGCCAGAAATCTTGCTTGTTTGTAGGTGAACAAATACTTATTTTCCACCATAATTTGCAAATAAATTCATTAAAAAATCCTACAATATGATTTTCTGGATTTTTTTTCTTCCATTTTGTCTGTCATAGTTGAAGTATACCTATGATGAAAATTATAGTCCTCTCTCATCTTTTTAAGTGGGAGAACTTGCACAAGTGGTGGCTGACTAAATACTTTTTTGCCCCATAGGTATATTAGTTATGTCCCCCCCACTTCTAAAATAAAAGATGCGCCCCTGCTACCCAGTCTTATGTGTACCTTCATGAGGTAACCCAGGCTCTTCTCACTGAAGACGTCTTTGAGGAAGACCATGTCCTCCTTGTGGTTGGCATCAGGACGCAGCTGGGACGTCAGAAGGGCCAGAGTCTCGTGCAGGCCTGTGGAGGAGGAGAGGAGGGAGGGTGAAGGAACTGGGATCCGTTTTTGTTTACATCCTCAGATCGGACCGAGTAATGTAATATATAATAACAGATACCGTTTAGCAGACGCTTTTATCCAAAGAGACTTTCAGTCAAAACCCGCTACCCTGGCCAACTGAGCTACATAGTAAGCCTGGGATTCGATTTTGATCCATAAAGTTTGCAGCATGTGTGGTGTATTTAATTTTACCTGTGCCTGCTGAGAGGACCGGCATGGCTTCTTTCATGGGTCAGCAAAAAGGTGAGGCCTGGCAGAGAGAAGGAGAGAAAATGGATGCAAATGAGTCACATACTCATACTTTAGGTCTCTTCATCTCATACACACCGTGTTACTCCTAAAGAGAATGTCACTGGGTGAAAACTGTTTAAGGGCTTTGCAGACAGTTTTAGGGGATCCTAAAAGTACTGCATACTCTAATGATGTGTGTACCTCCGTGTGTGTGTGTTTGTGTGTGTGGAACAGATGTGCTGGGATCTGGAGAGTGGTAGACTCTTAAGGATGCCAGTACATCCTTTATAGACAGGTTCTAGCCTGCGTCTTAGACTTCCAGTAACCAGCCAACGCCTCACCTCAGTGTGTGTGTGTGTGTGTGTGTGTGTGTGTGTGTGTGTGTGTGTGTGTGTGTGTTAACAAGATAGAGACGTAAAGTAGCGTGATACATTCTCAAAGCCGGGCACCATTCATCACATTGACTGCTAGCACCGTGTCCGCTGTGCTGTGGGCTCCAGGGCATGGCAAAGGAGGCTTTGTTTATGTGTGTGTGTGTGTGAGTGTGTGTGCATGCGCGTCTGTGTGTGTGTGTGTGTGTGTGTGCATGCGCGTGAGTGAGTGTGTATGTGTGTGTGCGCATGCGTGCGTGTGAGTGTGCGTGTCTGCTGAATCTGTCCTTTCTGCTTCGTCTGCCTACGAACACCAACAACATAACCACATCCTTTACACTCAAGTCTGCTGTCAACTGTGTGAGAATCATTACGATATACCCCTTTAAACAGCCATTCCTTCACTGTCAAACTGACAATGAATGCCCATAAAGCTCCCTGGTCTGTTGGCAGGGAGAATTACGGCATGTCCTGGATGAAGCAAAATGCTTATATAAAACTAAATATACCCCTCAAAATATAACAAATACTGCAACTGGAATATTCTCCCAAAACAGATGTTATATTGTGTTTACTTCTAAAGTACACTCTTAGAGAAAAAGGTGCTAAGTAGAACCATCTAGTTCTCCCTAGAACCCTTCATGTCGGGTTCTTTAGAGAACGTCCTTTATATGGTTCTACCTAGAAACTTCTATGAAGGGATCTACCAATAACCATTTTATCATCTAAAGGTTCTTCCTAGAACCCTCCATGAAGGGTTCTTCCTAGAACCCTCCAGGAAGGGTTTTTACCGAGAACCCTTTTATCTTTGGAGGGTTCTTACTAGAACCCTCTGTGAAAGGAGCTTTAAATCTGCAAACAGTGATTGTGCCCATAGAAATAGATGTGGCGCACACGCATGGAGGTCGCTGGATGTTCCCCAATGCTGGAAAGGGGGCCTGAGTGAAAAAGTTTGGGAACCCCTGACCTAATACAGGGGTGTTAGGAATCTCCAGGTTTACATGCTACATCAGTCCTGCAAGTAACATTATGCTGGCTTGCAAAGTGATGTTTAATTCCTATTGGAATCCAGCCAGAGTTAGGATATCCAACAAGTGGAATTTTAAATCACCCGCAACCTCTATTCAGAATGACTGCCATGGTAGAAAATATTAAATACTGAGACTACCTCAGTCATCTAAACTGGGGAAAAAACATCTCAGTAACGGGTGCAATAAGTCCAACTAACAGATTGGATTAGTTTAGAAAAATGTATGCTCTTTATCTTTGTGTAGCATCAAATGGATCAATCAATCAATGTACATGCAAACACACAGACATTAAAACAAACAATTCTGAAATTCACCCTGCAATAGAGCATGCTGGTAAAAGTAGAACCCTTCTTGCTTTCCAAAGAATCATCAAAGAACCCTTTCTTCCAAAAACGTGCCTTAGGATGTTCTCGTTAGAACCCTTGTCTTCCAAAACCGGTTCTTCATATCAAAACAGTTCTTGGTAGAACCCTATCCCTCCGCAAAGAACCCTTTTGGATTTGCTTTTTTAAAGAAGTGTACACACATACAAAAAAACACTGATTCCAATAGAGCATCAGCATATTTCTCCCAGCTCCCCCAGCCCTCTCTCTTCCCCCTCTCCTCCTGGGGTAACCCAGGCACATGGTACAATAATGTACGGCAACGCAGAGGAATATTACACCAGGCCTACGGATCAATCCCCATCTTCACTCCTCCTTATGCACTCCATCTTTTATCCTGCCTTCACATCACAGACAGCCAGCCAGTATACTCCCTCCCAGACTCTGTGTCCCAAATGGCACCCTATTCTCTATATAGTCCACCACTTTTGACCACAGCCCTATGGTCCCTGGTTGAAAGTAGTGTACTATTGGAATAGAGTGCCATTTGGAACGCATGTCTAGACTGTGGGCGGCATAGTGTCACTGTACTGTAGACTATATTCAGTCACTGTTGCCAGCAAGGCCAGTGTTAACACTGATGCCACCACTACAGCCACAGCTGATTCAATACCATTGTAACGCTACTGAAAATCAACTAACGGTTTTACAGGCTTGATTAAACAACAACGACCACTTCTGCAAGTGCATCTTACGCATCTGAATTACCCCCATTACACCCATAAAAACACAGACACGCGCACACACACAGGCTCAGAAACAATGAAGACAGAGGCAGATCCACTCACAGGTCGCACTCACACTCACAGATGCCAGGCAGGCACTTCAAACAGTGAGGCCACAAAGGATCTGACTTGTTCAAGCTATACACAGAATCCTCAACATCAACTCAGCCAACCAGCTAGACAGACAGAGATAGAGAGGGAGAGAGAGAGACAGAGTGTGAGGGAGACATTTTAAATGAGATTTGAAATGTCTTTATTCCTTTGGAACTTTTGTGTAATGTTTATTGTTCATTTATTCATTTCACTCTTGTTTGTTATCTATTTCACTTGCTTTGGCAATGTTAACATACGTTTTCCATGCCAATAAAGCCCCTTAAATTGAATTGAATTGAGAGAGGGAGAGCGGGCGAGAGGGAGAGGGAGAGGGAGAGGGAGAGGGAGAAGGAGAGGGAGAGGGGGAGAGAGAGAGAGAGAGAGAGAGAGGGAGAGGGGTGAAAGAGAGAGAGAGAGAACACAAGTAACTGTAATAGATGGAGCTGGAGGGGAAGAGGGGAAAGGAGGAGGTAGGCGGCAGAGAAAGTAGATGGAGGTGTTTGTTACTCACCTGCGAGGGTGTTGATGCTAAACTTCCATGTCAAACCAAAATATAACATAGTATAAGGTTGGATAACGATGCATTGCCCTGTCTCTCTCTCTCTCTCTCTCTCTCTCTCATGCAAAAGACCGACACATCCATGGCCCACGTTCACATCTCTATTGGCAGAAACAGAGCTTCCACTCGTGGAAACGGTTATACAGCATAACATATGTGATATATAAAATCTGTATTTGATGTATTATAAGGACAAGCTGCATTCAGCTCTGCATGTACAATAACTAGCGAGGTGGAGAGCTCTTCATGTACGGTTTAAGCAGGTACAAGAATGGCTCTTTACAGGTCCAGTGTTGTAACCAAGAGTGTATTCTCCTAGTGTGCTTCAGATCCTTCCTCAGCGTGCTGGCTGCGATGCTACGTAATTACAGCAGGCTTAACTCCTACTGAGACAGCAACCAGCTCCTGAATTATGAACAGAGCGAATGAAACAGTGGGAGAGGGGGATGGAGAGATGAGAGGATGAGGAGGTAAGGAGGGGAGGGAGGATGGAATGCCTCTTTCTTGTTTAGTACCTACTGTGAGAATAGAAACTTCTATTCCCAAGTGCCAAAACCACCAGGGCGGCCATTTTTCACTAAGACGCTGAAGACAAAAAGAAGAGGCATGAACACAATTCTTTCTTGGAGACCAGAATTCTTTCTTGGACACCAAAATGACAGTTGGTAACAATCTAACCGAAGCAGTAGGCCCTATACTCTCTTGAAAAAGTCCAGCACGAGAGCATTCTTAGAAATATCACAGTTGGCAGCTGTCCTGCTGATGCAGCATACATAAGAAGTAAGGCCAGAGGAGGTGTGGTATATGGCCAATATACCACGGCTAAGGGCTGTCTTAAGCATGACGCAACGCGGAGCGTCTGGACATCCCTTAGCCGTGGTATATTGGCCATATACCACAACCACCCGAGGTGTCTTACTGCTATTATAAACTGGTTACCAACGTAACTAGAGCAGTGAAAATACATGTTTTGTCCTACCCGTTGTATACGGTCTCTAATACCACGGCTGTCAGCCAATCTGCATTCAGGGCTCGAACCACCCAGTTTATAATCAAGGACAACTCGTGACAAAACCCAGCATGAGAGCTACAACATCACCATTCACTTACATGTTTTATACGTGCCTATTACCTACGATGGGTATGTTTCCTTTTTAAACGTTCCCCTCCTCCCTCTATATCCGCTCCTTTGAGCAGCAGAGTCAGTGGATGGGGACCAGAGACAGAGAGATCCAATTTGAATGTCTCATTTCCCTATGTGCAGAGACTGAGGTTAAGAAAGACGGGGTGTGAATGCCTAATAAATCGTGCCTCACAGTGCCTCAAAGACAGCCTCACAGTGCCTCAACACACTCACAGGCCTCAGCTGCAGAGGTGCCTCAAGTGCCTCAGGAAAGACCTCACAGGCCTCAACACACTCACAGTGCCTCAACCTCACACACTCACAGTGCACAGTGCAACACACTCACAGTGCCTCACAGTGCCTCAACACACCGCATCATCCTCTCAAATGAACATGTAAAAAAAAAAAAAAAAAAAGGGCAGTTACAAAGATACACCAAAATATGAGCTTAGAAAAAGAAAGGGCCTCTAAGACATGCAGATAGAAAGACACCAGAGGACAGGGCAGGGAAACACGCACAAACGGAGAGACGTGCACACACACACAGCGCTTCGCAGGCCCACATGGTGCCTGAGCAAGGTAGCAGAAGCATCAGTACCTTAGGTCGTAACCAGGCGATAATGAGGGTGTTGATTAGAGGCCTGGGTATACCTGACAACCCACAGGAGGCTGCTGAGGGGAGGACGGCTCATAATAATGGCTGGATTATAGTGAATGGAATAGTATCATGAGTTCGACACCATTCCATGTATTCCTTTCCAGCCATTACTATGAACCCACCCTCCCCAATTAAGGTGCCACCAACCTCCTGTGCTGACAGCAAGGTTGTAACCTTGGCCTGAGTAGACCTACCTCAGCCTCTCTCTTGGAACAGCAGGGGTCTCCTAGTCTGACAGGCACCATACTGTGTGACAGACACCATACCGTGTATCAGGCACCATACTGTCTGACAGGCACCATGCTGTTTGACAGGCACCATGCTGTTTGACAGGCACCATACTGTGTGACAGACACCATACCGTGTATCAGGCACCATACTGTCTGACGGGCACCATGCTGTCTGACGGGCACCATGCTGTTTGACAGGCACCGTACTGTGTGACAGGCACCGTACTGTGTGACAGGCACCGTACTGTGTGACAGGCACTGTACGGTGTGACAGGCACCGTACGGTGTGACAGGCACCGTACTGCTCTACAACCCCATCACCCCAGGCAACAAGATACAGGGGTCATAGGCTTCTACATCTGCATTGCTCGCTGTTTGGGATTTTAGGCTGACTTTCCCGTACAGCACTTTGTGACATCCGGCTGATGTAAAAAGGGCTTTATAAATACATTTGATTGATTGATAGGCTAGAGTATGCCCCGGAAGAAACACCAGCAGAACATTGTCATCATCCTCATCATTTTAACCACCAACCACATCAAAGACGACCATCCATACTGTAGCAGAGATTATAATGACTCTACGAGATTTACCGAAATAGAACAGAAGCCAGCATACTGGATAGGAGCAGTGTTAGCAGAGGACAAATTAGCAGTGGACCATCCTAGGTGAATATGGATGTTTAACATCTTTACAGCAGTGAGAGGAGCTTGGTCCCCCGCTGCACATAACTGCACATACCATAATGTCTCTCTGCTAACAGACCCAGCACCATTTGTGCCTTCTCTATCAACATTGCACCCACAAGAGCCCCTCGGGCAGGCTACTACAGTACAGCCACCGTATGCTACCTGCCCTACCGGGCCCCTTTTTTAGAGTGTTACGTATTCCTCAACGTATGCTGTCGTTGTCGTTCCAGCGTCGTCACAGCAAACCACAGAGCAAAGATTTCGTGGCTGGGCTGATGATGTTGGGTGAGAATACAGCATGAGGAGCATGAGCATGAGCATGAGGAGCATACAGCAAACCACAGAGCAAAGATTTCGTGGCTGGGCTGATGATGTTGGGTGAGAATACAGCATGAGGAGCATGAGCATGAGCATGAGGAGCATACAGCATGAGGAGCATACAGCATGAGGAGCATACAGCATGAGGAGCATACAGCATGAGGAGAATACAGCATGAGGAGCATACAGCATGAGGATACAGCATGAGCATGAGCATGAGGAGAATACAGCATGAGGAGCATGAGCATGAGCATGAGGAGCATGACATGCATGAGCATGAGCATACAGCATGAGGAGCATACAGCATGAGGAGAATACATACAGCATGAGCATGAGGAGCATACAGCATGAGGAGAGCATGAGCATGAGCATGAGCATGAGGAGCATACAGCATGAGGAGCATACAGCATGAGCATGAGGAGCATACAGCATGAGGAGCATACAGCATGAGCATGAGGAGCATACAGCATGAGGAGCATGAGCATGAGCATGAGGGAGCATACAGCATGAGGAGCATACAGCATGAGCATGAGGAGCATACAGCATGAGGAGCATACAGCATGAGCATGAGGAGCATACAGCATGAGGAGCATACAGCATGAGGAGCATGAGGAGCATACAGCATGAGCATGAGGAGCATACAGCATGAGGAGCATGAGCATGAGCATGAGGAGCATACAGCATGAGGAGCATACAGCATGAGGAGCATGCATGCATGAGCATGAGGGAGCATACATGCATGAGGAGCATACAGCATGAGGCATGAGCATACAGCATGAGGAGCATACATGAGGAGCATGAGCATGAGCATGAGGAGCATACAGCATGAGGAGCATACAGCATGAGGAGCATACAGCATGAGGAGCATACAGCATGAGGAGCATGAGCATGAGCATGAGGAGCATACAGCATGAGGAGCATACAGCATGCATGAGGAGCATACAGCATGAGGAGCATACAGCATGAGGAGCATGAGCATGAGCATGAGCATGAGGAGCATACAGCATGATGGGAGCATACAGCATGAGGAGCATACAGCATGAGGAGCATACAGCATGAGGAGCATGAGCATGAGCATGAGGAGCATACAGCATGAGGAGCATACAGCATGAGGAGCATACAGCATGAGGAGCATACAGCATGAGGTGGACACACTGTACTGTAGACTAGACGCTCAGGGATCTATGGTTGTAGTCTGCGCCGCCAAATGACGAAACAAATCCGTTTTAACAGATTACCGTTTGGAGAAGGACGAGTTCACGGTTTGGGGCAACACTGCCTGTCCCACTTTTAGGGTCAAATGCCTCCGTTCTGAGCCTGTGGGTTTACATTATGCATATGGCGGGAAGTGACGTTTACAAAGCACCAAATGCTGTAGAGAGTGGCCTGATGCCAATACCAAATAGCTTCCAACTAACTATGTCAGCACATCAACATGCTACACAACAGTCAGTGAGTGGGGGATGACACGAGGTGCATACAAACTCTAAAATCAGTGAGTGATGATAAACCTACACCCCCTGCACCCACGTTCCCCTGCCACCACACTGACAGCAATGATCAATAATGAGGTAAACTGTGTCTTGTCTAACACCTCTGCTCTACGATACTGGACAAACACTCAACTAATCCACTGCCACTAAACTGCGTGGACAGCAGCGGTTAGCATACTTGGGTAAGGTCCAAATGTGCCCTTCACATGCAACACACGTTACCCCTCACTACTAGCCCCTCAATCTTCCTCACACACACACACACACACACACACACACACACACACACACACACACACACACACACACACACACACACACACACACACACACACACACACACACACACACACACACACACACAGGCACGCACACACAGGCATGCACACACATGCGCATAAACGCAAGCGCGCACACACACACACACACACACACACACACACACACAAGCACACAAGCACAAAAGCACACACACAGGCATGCACACACATGCGCATAAACGCAAGCGCACACACACACACACACACACACACACACACACACACACACACACACACACACACACACACACACACACACAAGCACACAAGCACAAAAGCACACACACAGGCATGCACACACATGCGCATAAATGCAAGCACACACACACACACACACACACAGACAGACATATCAGGGATCTCATGATGAGAACACACAGGAGAAGTAGCAGTGTGGTCCAAGGAATCCAAATACCATTCATCATGTGTAATATGGAGGGAAACCTTCAGTGTTGACATTTCACATCCTGCTTGCTGCATGGTGTCAGTCAAACACACCCCGTCCCTCTCCTCTTCTCCATCACGCACTAAAACATCCAGACCGTTCTAATGGCCAGGCAGGCTCACTTGCTTTTTCCTCTCTTCCTCTCCCTCTCTCCATCCCCACTTCCTCTGTCTGCGTAGCATCCTCTGCCTGATGCGCCCTCTCTCCCTCTCTCCATTCCCACTTCCTCTGTCTGCGTAGCATCCTCTGCCTGATGCGCCCTCTCTCCCTCTTCCTCCCTCCTTCTGTCATCCTCCTCCCTCTCTGCAGTGCTACGATGCTCTGCGCTCCTCACATCGCTGGCCGGCCGAGATGAGCCACAGAGTATTTTCCTCTAGCTGACGCTTCACAGACAGACTAGAAACACAAAACATCAGGAGCCGACATGACAGTAATGTACACACAGACATTTCCTTACCGTTCTCTCTGTCTCTCTGTCCTCTCTCTGTATGTGTCTCTCCTTCCTCACTGCAGCCACACTGTTTCTCTCGCTCCGATTCCTTCTCCGGCTTCTGCGCTCACAAACCTGCTGCTACAGAATGTCCGCCTCCTCCCCTCTCCATCTCTCTCTCTCTCAACTCTCCCCTCCCCTCACAGTCCTCCCTCCCCTCCCCTTCCACCAGATCTCTCACTCTACCTCTCTCTCTCTCTCTCTCTACCCCTCTCTCTCTCATTCTCTCTCTCTCTCTCTCTCTCTCTGCCCCCTCTCTCTCTTCCTCTCCACTATCTCTCTCTCTCTCTCTCTCTCTCTACCCCCCCCTCTCTCTCTCTCTCTCTACCTCTCTCTCTCTCTCTTTCTCTCTCTCTCTCTCATTCTCTCTGTCCACAGCATCAGACAGCTTTGGAGCTGTATTGGAGCTGACAGCTGGGATCTTTATATTGCTATCTGTTATGGCATATACAGGGCATTCTCCTCCATTAGCCCTCTCCTCCCTCTGTTTTCTCAATCCTTCTCTCCTATCCTCTCCCCTTCTGCCCTCCTGGTTAATTGCCTTCACCCGGCTGTCTTCGATACCAGCACATTCTCTCTCTCATTCACAATCAGTCTAGAGGATGAAAAAGAGACAGAGAGAGAGTGCTGCCCCCTCCCCCTCTCCTCCTGTTGTCGGTGCTGTGGCTGCTGGCTGGCTGAGGCTATGGACGATGGCTAGCTAGTGGCTGCTTCTCCTTTGTCCGCTGACGTGCAGCTCTCTCACAGAGACACACAGCGTCTGAATAAGGGGTTCCCCCCTGTATTCTCATGGTAATAAGTGTTGTCGGTGTGCTTTTTTTTGTCATGTGAGGATTTCTCCCAGGGTCCTCAGGGTAACAAGTGACACAGCACAGAGAAACACACCCACACACACACAAAGACAGTCATAATTCTCAAATAAAGAAACACATATTTTATTTAACCAAGCAAGTCAGCTAAGAACAAATTCTTATTTACAATGACGGCCAAAACCCTGACGACACTGGGCCAATTGTGCGCCGCCCTATGGGAGTCCAAATCACAGCCGGATGTGATACAGCCTGGATTTGAACCA
This sequence comes from Oncorhynchus tshawytscha, assembly GCF_018296145.1. Classification (NCBI taxonomy): domain Eukaryota; kingdom Metazoa; phylum Chordata; class Actinopteri; order Salmoniformes; family Salmonidae; genus Oncorhynchus; species Oncorhynchus tshawytscha. The sequence goes on from NC_056455.1 coordinate 6,562,747, forward strand.
GAGACTGTAGTGACACCTCTTGCACTGAGATTGCAGTGCTTAAGACCGCTGCGCCACTCGGGAGCCCAAACAAACAACATAAACACACCTACACACATCAATAAAGGATGAAGATGTGACCGACAGCCATTCCTCTGTCTTCGTGTGTTCTCTGTATGTTGTGACTTTGTGCACTGACACTGGCGCACACACACACACACCCACGGACAAACACGCTGTTGCTGTCGTGACCAAGAACATGTGTGTATATCAGCATCATGACACCCCTGGCCTCTGAGAGGTCACATGGTATGAGGGGTGTCCTTCCTGCCAACAGACTTCGTTAATTACAGCAGAGGTCGTTTTGGGCCTCTGGTCTATCTGATTCACAGGTATCTGTTAACCTCATCCTCTCTGGGGAGAAAGGATGGACCAATGGAGGGATTTGGAGTGTGTGTGTGTGTGCCGTCAATAGAAAAAGAGGCATTACCATCTGTACTGTACATTATGTGCTTGTCTGTTTCTTCATAGCATCCTTCTCCCCCTCTCTCCTTTCCTCAGCCGGCCCTCCATTTCACACACAGGCCGCAGAGACTTGGTCTGCGATAAACATGTGACACACTGATATCTCGGTCTACAAAGACAACTTAGGGAGAGAGGCAGACTAATGCTACCTGTCTTGTGTTGTTTCTATGATTCATATCATTCAGGTTAGAATGAGGAAGAACGATTCAATGTCTCATATGGCCTGGACCACCCGGAAGTATTCAGACCCCTTCTTTTCCCCCACATTGTGTTATGTTACAACCTTATCTAAAATGAATTCAATAAAACAATCTTCATCAATCTACATATAATACACCATAACGACAACGTGAAAGCAGTTTTTTTTTTTTTTTTGCAAATTTAAAATAAAAAGCAAAGTAAGTATTCAGACCCTTTGCTGTGAGACTCGAAATTGAGTTCAGGTGCATCCTCTTTCCATTGGTCATCCTTGAGATGTTTCTACAACTTGATTGGAGTCCACCTGTTGTAAATTCAATTGATTGGGCATGATTTGGAAAGGCAGACACCTGTCTATAGAAGGTCCCACAGTTGTCAGTGCTTGTCAGAGCAACAACCAAGCCATTAGGTCGAAGGGTTCGTCTGTCCGTAGAGCTCCGGGACAAGATTGCGTCGAGGAACAGATCTGGGGAAGGGTAACAAAACATTTCTGCAGCATTGAAGGTCCCCAAGAACACAGTGGCCTCCATCATTCTTTCAGTTTTTGACGATTGCTTACACACTGAAAGGGAATGCTTAGACAAAAGCATCAACACCTTTCGTAACCATGGCTTTAACAAAGGCACCAAAAGGTACAAACCCATTTTCAGCTTTGCACTTTGTTTGCAATTCTGCAACACACTTGCAAAACACTACACAATGTTTCTTATATTAGACACTTCGTTCAAGAATGAAATCTCTTGCAATCATCGGGAAAATACTTCTATTCAAAATGCAAAACATACCTGAAATTGGCAACACACACACACACACACACACACACACACACACACACACACACACACACACACACACACACACACACACACACACACACACACACACACATGAAAACACTTCTACAGTAATTGAACACCAATTAGTCTGAGCCTCACCACTACAAATAGACCTCAGGTAAGATCACCTCTTTGGTGAGAACTTTGCAAACATGGAGGTAGCGAGAGGAAGAGGAAGAGAGAGGAGTGGGAGGAGGATGAGGACAAGAACAAAGAAGGGGACCAGGCAATAGACAGAGACATTTGTCCGACGACATTAAGGGCTACTTTGGTGGACCGTGTCATAAGTCATGTCCTGACGATGAGGGAGGCAGAGGGTCCAGCCCAACCTGAGTGGCTACACGGTAGAATCCATAATATGGACATTTAGACTGGAGAACAGGCATGTCTTCAACGTTCTACACTAGACTGTACCTATGTAATTGTTGCACATCATCACAGTACAATACAATGTAGTCCTACAATATTAGGTCTACGCTCCTCAGTGAACAGGAAAATAGGTATAGTACTGTGAAGTACATGTAATACAGTTTTGATGTTACTGTGTACAGTATGACAGCCTGTAGCTTGTAGTTTTGACTGAATGTGTCTGACCCAACCCACCCCCCACCGCCGTAGACGTTGTAGTTCTGTGTTTTGAGTTACACCATATTCACAGTACAATGTGTGCATTTTTTGTTACAGAGAGTCCTGGACGTTGATGCAGCTGCACATCCTCATGAGTTCATTTCCATTGATGAAGCTGGGGGAATGTTACAGAGCCGTTGTGAATGTCTCTGTGCCGCGCAGGGGGAATGTTACAGAGCTGTTGTGAATGTCTCTGTGCCGCGCAGGGGGAATGTTACAGAGCCGTTGTGAATGTCTCTGGGCCGCGCAGGGGGAATGTTACAGAGCTGTTGTGAATGTCTCTGGGCTGTTACAGAGCCGTTGTGAATGTCTCTGTGCCGCGCAGGGGAATGTTACAGAGCTGTTGTGAATGTCTCTGGGCCGTGCAGGGGAATGTTACAGAGCCGTTGTGAATGTCTCTGTGCCGCGCAGGGGAATGTTACAGAGCCGTTGTGAATGTCTCTGTGCCGCGCAGGGGGAATGTTACAGAGCCGTTGTGAATGTCTCTGTGCCGCGCAGGGGGAATGTTACAGAGCCGTTGTGAATGTCTCTGGGCCGTGCAGGGGGAATGTTACAGAGCCGTTGTGAATGTCTCTGTGCCGCGCAGGGGAATGTTACAGAGCCGTTGTGAATGTCCCTGGGCCGCGCAGGGGGAATGTTACAGAGCCGTTGTGAATGTCTCTGGGCCGTGCAGGGGGAATGTTACAGAGCCGTTGTGAATGTCTCTGTGCCGCGCAGGGGGAATGTTACAGAGCCGTTGTGAATGTCTCTGGGCCGTGCAGGGGGAATGTTACAGAGCCGTTGTGAATGTCTCTGTGCCGCGCAGGGGGAATGTTACAGAGCCGTTGTGAATGTCTCTGTGCCGCGCAGGGGAATGTTACAGAGCCGTTGTGAATGTCTCTGTGCCGTGCAGGGGGAATGTTACAGAGCCGTTGTGAATGTCTCTGGGCCGCGCAGGGGGAATGTTACAGAGCCGTTGTGAATGTCTCTATGCCGCGCAGGGGGAATGTTACAGAGCCGTTGTGAATGTCTCTGTGCCGCGCAGGGGGAATGTTACAGAGCCGTTGTGAATGTCTCTGGGCCGCGCAGGGGGAATGTTACAGAGCCGTTGTGAATGTCTCTGTGCCGCGCAGGGGGAATGTTACAGAGCCGTTGTGAATGTCTCTGGGCCGTGCAGGGGGATTGTTACAGAGCCGTTGTGAATGTCTCTGGGCCGCGCAGGGGGAATGTTACAGAGCCGTTGTGAATGTCTCTGGGCCGCGCAGGGGGAATGTTACAGAGCCGTTGTGAATGTCTCTGTGCCGCGCAGGGGGAATGTTACAGAGCCGTTGTGAATGTCTCTGGGCCGCGCAGGGGGAATGTTACAGAGCCGTTGTGAATGTCTCTGTGCCGCGCAGGGGGAATGTTACAGAGCCGTTGTGAATGTCTCTGGGCCGCGCAGGGGGAATGTTACAGAGCCGTTGTGAATGTCTCTGTGCCGCGCAGGGGGAATGTTACAGAGCCGTTGTGAATGTCTCTGGGCCGTGCAGGGGATTGTTACAGAGCCGTTGTGAATGTCTCTGGGCCGTTGTTACAGAGCTGTTGTGAATGTCTCTGGGCTGGGGGATTGTTACAGAGCCGTTGTGAATGTCTCTGTGCCGCGCAGGGGGAATGTTACAGAGCCGTTGTGAATGTCTCTGGGCCGCGCAGGGGGAATGTTACAGAGCCGTTGTGAATGTCTCTGGGCCGCGCAGGGGGAATGTTACAGAGCCGTTGTGAATGTCTCTGGGCCGCGCAGGGGGATTGTTACAGAGCCGTTGTGAATGTCTCTGGGCCGTGCAGGGGATTGTTACAGAGCCATTGTGAATGTCTCTGGGCCGCGCAGGGGAATGTTACAGAGCCGTTGTGAATGTCTCTGGGCCGCGCAGGGGGATTGTTACAGAGCCGTTGTGAATGTCTCTGGGCCACGCAGGGGGAATGTTACAGAGCCGTTGTGAATGTCTCTGGGCCGCGCAGGGGGAATGTTACAGAGCCGTTGTGAATGTCTCTGGGCCGCGCAGAATGTTACAGAGCCGTGGAATGTCTCTGTGCCGCGCAGGGGGAATGTTACAGAGCCGTTGTGAATGTCTCTGGGCCGCGCAGGGGGAATGTTACAGAGCCGTTGTGAATGTCTCTGTGCCGCGCAGGGGAATGTTACAGAGCCGTTGTGAATGTCTCTGTGCCGGGGGAATGTTACAGAGCCGTTGTGAATGTCTCTGGGCAGAGCCGTTGTGAATGTCTCTGGGCCGAGCAGGGGGAATGTTACAGAGCCGTTGTGAATGTCTCTGTGCCGCGCAGGGGGAATGTTACAGAGCCGTTGTGAATGTCTCTGTGCCGCGCAGGGGGAATGTTACAGAGCCATTGTGAATGTCTCTGGGCCGCGCAGGGGGAATGTTACAGAGCCGTTGTGAATGTCTCTGTGCCGCGCAGGGGGAATGTTACAGAGCCGTTGTGAATGTCTCTGGGCCGCGCAGGGGGAATGTTACAGAGCCGTTGTGAATGTCTCTGGGCCGCGCAGGGGGATTGTTACAGAGCCGTTGTGAATGTCTCTGGGCCGTGCAGGGGGATTGTTACAGAGCCGTTGTGAATGTCTCTGGGCCGCGCAGGGGAATGTTACAGAGCCGTTGTGAATGTCTCTGGGCCGTGCAGGGGGATTGTTACAGAGCCGTTGTGAATGTCTCTGGGCCGCGCAGGGGGAATGTTACAGAGCCGTTGTGAATGTCTCTGGGCCGCGCAGGGGGATTGTTACAGAGCCGTTGTGAATGTCTCTGGGCCACGCAGGGGGAATGTTACAGAGCCGTTGTGAATGTCTCTGGGCCGCGCAGGGGGAATGTTACAGAGCCGTTGTGAATGTCTCTGGGCCGCGCAGCAGGGGAATGTTACAGAGCCGTTGTGAATGTCTCTGGGCCGCGCAGGGGGATTGTTACAGAGCCGTTGTGAATGTCTCTGTGCCGCGCAGGGGGAAATATCACCTTGTGCACCGCCATTAGTCTGCAAGGAGTTCTCCATCACCATGCCACCCTCGGTCCCTACAATACTGCAACACATAATCATATTTCTGGATGTATACTTGTATACTTGCCCCCTTTACTCCCCATTTCTCAATCCAATTGAGGAATTACTTTCGGCTTGGCGTTGGAAAGTGTAGGACCGCCAACCACATGACCGCCTGCCTCTTCTGCGAGCAATGGAGAAGGCATTCGGAGACATTGAGGTGGGGTCAGTCCAGGGTCGGATACAAGGCAATATTTTCCCCGTTGCCTAGCCAGGGATGACATTGCTTCATGTGGATGAGGTGATGTGGACAGACCCTAACAGAAGGCAGGATCCATAAACCATCCACCCCATCCCTTACAATCCTTTACAATACTTTTTGTTTACCATTGCACTGTAATTTTACTGTAATTATTTGAGTTTCCGTGAGTTTACAGTAACATATAGTATTGATTACTATACTGTAATTCTACTTTTCTTTTGTGTTTGTGTTGTTTTATAAACCTGCGATGGCAAAAGCTGTGTATATATATATATATTTCTTTCTGATGTCTTTCTATTTTTGTGTTGATTGAAATGTGAGTAGATGTACTGGAACAATCTTTAACAGAAGCCTATATGAGAAAATGAAAAAGATATACAAAGTACTAAAGACAGCAGTGTGTTGTATAAAGTACATCAGTGTGTTGTTGCTGCTTTGAAAGAGTAATTAAAATGGTGCGTCACGGCTGATGAAAGGAGCGGACCAAGGTGCAGCGTGGTGAGCGTACATGTTCTTTAATGAAGAAAAAGACGCCGAACAAAACAATACACACTACAAAAAAACTAAACTGTGACGCTTAAGGCTAAGTGCCATAAAGAAAGTCAACTTCCCACCAAGACAGGTGGGGAAAAAAGGCACCTAAGTATGGTTCCCAATCAGAGACAACGATAGACAGCTGTCCCTGATTGACAACCATACACCGGCCAAAACATAGAGATAGAAAATCATAGAAACACAACACATAGAAATGCCCACTCCAACTCACGCCCTGACCAAACCAAAATAGAGACATAAAAAGGATCTCCAAGGTCAGGGCGTGACAAGGTGTGTCTCATTTTGTTGCAAAATGCAATTTTGAAAAATGGTTGTTAGGTTTTGATGGCAGAGTTTCGTTTTGACAGAGAAGTGAGATGTTTATCTCCAAGTGTTGTGTCTTTGTTTTTGACACAATGAGCCACATTCTGCAACAAGTTCGTAAGCATTCACCCAAAAAAATTCAATGGAAGAAGTTTGGAAACACCAAGACTCTTCCTAGAGCTGGCGGCCTGGCCAAACTGAGCAATCGGGGGAGAAGGGCCTTGGTCAGGACGGTGCCCAAGAACCTGATAGTCACTCTGACATAGCTCCAGAGTTCCTCTGTGGAGATGGGAGAACCTTCCAGAAGGACAACCATCTCTGCAGCATTCCACCAATCAGAAATTTATGGTAGAGTGGCCAGACGTAAGCTACTGCTCAGTAAAAGGCACATGACAGCCCACTTGGAGTTTGCCAAAAGGCACCAAAAGCACTCTCAGACCATGAGAAACAAGATTCTCTGATCTGATGAAACCAAGATTGAACTCTTTGACCTGAATGCCAAGCATCACAGCTGGAGGAAACCTGGTACCATCCCTACGGTGAAGCATGGTGGCGGCAGCATCATGCTGTGGGGATGTTTTTCAGCGGCAGGGACTGGGAGACTTGTCAGGATCGAGAGAAAGATGAACAGCATGTACAGTACAGTACAGAGAGCTCCTTGATGAAAACCTGCTCCAGAGCGCTCAGGACCTCAGACTGGGGCAAAGGTTCACCTTCCAATAGGACAACAAGCAGGGGCGCCGCCAGGGATTTTGGGCCCCATGAAAAGATATCACATTGGGCTCCACCACCACAGGCCACACCAACCCTGCACAATTTCTGTAACCACACACCACCAGAACCCAATCGACCCATTCAAAGCTTTAAATAACTCTACCTTTGCAGGCTCGCAACTCTCTTGTAGTCCAATATTTCCTGTACGATATTTACTGACAGTGAGCTGTGAAAATATAACACTGTGCAGACATGCATGCAACATTCTGCATACAGTGGAATTCACTATTCGATGCAAGACTGACACCCCTTATAAGAAATGTGCTGAAGGCCATCTTTTCGAGTCTAAATGTAATTTGAATGGTCAAATTCTTGAATGGAAAATTCTCTTAACATTAATGAACAACTTAAAATAAATATAACTTAAATATACATTAACCTCTTCAATTAAAATAAATTAACATAATCAATAGCAAATCAGCAGCAGATTTTTGAACTAAGTATACATACCAACTAGAAAATAAGCAGCTGTAAAAGTGGAAATGGAAAAGGCCTGATGGTGACGCTAGAGGAAAGGTCAAGTGGTCACCAAATCAATAGGTTTCTTCCACTTGGAGTGATGATTGTGCACAACAAATTCTATGGAAATCCAGCCATTACTTTGAGATATATCTTGTTCTCAGTCTGTTCTCAATCTTGTTCTCGGCCCGTGGGCATCATGTGTGTAGTGATCCAATATCCATAGCCATGCCATTTAACAGTTATCAGTGGCCCTTGCTCAGCCTTACTCAACAAGAGCCCAGTGCCGATCCTTCTTGCTAGCAAAGTCACTGATCAGCGTGTACACATATGATAATATGTCCTATAATATAATGCCATTTGTAATAACATTATAACCACATTTTCAGTTACTACCATTTTGGTGATTAAATGATCTGCATGCACCACGGAAAAAAATTAAACAGCACTGAATCCTGCAGAATATTGATCCTAATTGCCTGCAGTTGCGTATTACCACCACTAGATGTCAGTAAATGACCAAAATAATTACAGTGTTTTAATTCTTATCATAAAGGATTTAATCATTCCCACGGATCCCCTGCAATTTTGTCAACTGCCATGTCATTCAACACAATGCTGCTCACCTCCTTCTTAATTTGGGAGTAGGGCTGGTTCAGGGGTATGGGGAGGGGGAGACAGGGGCTGCTGAGCCTGAAGCTGCATCTGTTGGGCCCGGCACCAGGCAGGGACAGGGACAACTGATTTAGCATGAAAAGCTTGCTAAAGGTTTGCCTGCATTGATTCAATGTCGGCTGAAAGAGGAGTGAAATGGGAACACAGAATATTCTGTGAAGATATTATGTAACTAATGTCATGGGAGCAAATGTAGCCTATTTCACTATGGACTAAGCTAACAGGTTAATTTCGACCACTCACGAACTACACCCACCTTCCTTTGTGCAAAATAGAGTGAAATACTATAAGAACATTACATAATGGATTACAACAATTACATAGAAATGATCAGACATTACATCTATTAACAAACAGCTCCTGATAACAACCTCTGAGAGGAGCCACATCGTGATCTAACCCCTGGATCAGGTCGAGAGGGAGTCGTGACACATCCATTTTCAGGCCTCCACACTGGGCATGAGTCACTCCCCCCTCCAAGGACTGGATGACTTACAGACTCAGACAGATAAACAAACAGAAAATAAAAAGACCGAATGCACACAGACTGTGCCACTGCCAAGCATCAGCTTCTGTCAAGAGTAGTACTTGGTTCAGTACTGATATAAGAGGAAGTGTGGGCATTCCTCTGTTATGGAATATGTCTGTCCTTTATAGGCACTCAATGAATGGCCCTTTTCTTGTATTACACTTAGTCTAGATAAAATATGATCTCATGAAAATTGATTACTATTGATGTTATTATTGGATTTGATATTATTTGATATATAAAAATAGGAAAGGATTAAAGGAGAAATCACAGAAATGTCCTGATATTAACTGCCCTCATATTTATTGCTCTCACTCTCATTCTCTCTCTCTCTCTCTCTCTCTCTCTCTCTCTCTCAAATAAATCACATTGCTGTCGTTTAGTTTGACTGGAGGCTTAATGCACTTTTAGCCTAATGCCATTCGGCGCCAGGTTCTCACTGTTTTCTCTCCCTGCAGCAGCCCGGAGTGTTCGACATGATTGTCTATCTCCTCCCTCCCTGCCACTCCCTGCATTAGCTCCTGGCAGACAGCCTTCTCAAGGCCATAGCTCTCAACTCAGGCCCCTCCCCCATCTCCACTTCTCTGTCCAGGCTGCTGCAGATAACAGCTAGGAGAATGGTCTGATTACGACCAATAACAGTGGAACACATTCAAGTTCGAAGCTATCAGATAGACAAGTCACTTTGCCAGAGGTACTGCACGTGGACAAGAAAATAGGATGAGCTCATAGCACCGCAATGTCCGTCCATTGACTGATACAGTATTTTAACAACAAGCCACAGGTAAAGGCGTAGAATTAATTTAATCCACGCCCGTTTTCTCCTTCACATTACGTTGGAGATGCTTAGCTGTTCATTAAAAGTCAATATTGCAGAGCACAAAAAGGGCAACAAGGAACCTCCGGATGGGATGAGTGAGAAAATAAACAGATGCATAAATGGATGATTGTATGATCGGAGGGACAAAGGACTGAAGAAGTGAAAGGAGGGGTATGATTCTATCAGCGAGGTGGACGGTGCAACCTTTTGGCAGCTGCCACCCGGGATGCAAGGTTGCTGGGAAATGTTTGATTGTGTTTCAAGCTGCGGTTCTGCAGAAGTAGGACACATTCATTTAAGTCAATTACAGCCTGCCTGCGCCAAACAGAGAGGAGTGGGAGGAAGGAGGAGAGACAAGGGAGGGAGTAGGGAGAGAGGAGACAGTGGACGGGATCCTAACCTTAAACAGCTATAAAATAGTTGACCAGGTCAGGTGGCACCAGCTCTCTTTGTAGTACCATGTTATCATCATCTGTCACGCACTGTTAAACTTGAAGTCATAGCGATGGTAAACAATGAGATCCGCCATCTACCAGTGTTCCACCTCTTCTACTCCCACACAGCCAACCCTTTCGACATCCGCTCTCCATGCACCTGTTTGTGGTGATACTTCCACCTCTAGCAACACGTAGGATGGAATAGGAACAACTATTTCAACAATTTCAACACTCAAATCTCCTCCGGTAGCAGTTGACACAAGACACGTAACAAAATGTGGAAAAAGTCACGGGGTCTGAATAAATCCCGAAAGCACTGTACACAAGAGTGTACAAAACATGCTCTTTCCATGACATAGACTGACAAGGTGAATCCAGGTGAAAGCTATGATCCCTTATTGATGTCACTTGTTAAATCCATGTTAAGCAGTGTAGACGAAAGGGGAGGAGTCAGGTTAAAGAAATATTTTGAAGCCTTGAGACAATTGAGACATGGATTGAATATGTTTGCCATTCAGAAGGTGAATGGGCAAGACAAAATATTTAAGTGCCTTTGAATGGGGTATTGTAGTGGGTGTCAGGCACACCGGTTTCTGTCTAGAGCTGCAACTCTGCTGGGTTTTCCACACACAACAGTTTCCCGTGTGTATCAAGAATGGTCCACCACCCAAAAAACATTCAGCCAACTTGACACAAATGTGGAAAGCATTGGAATCAACATGGGCCAGCGTCCCTGTGGAACGCTTTCAACACCTTGTGGAGTTGGAGCTCTTCCGAGGGCAAAAGAGGGTGCAACTCAATATTAGGAAGGTGTTGCTAGGCAACAGGATAGATAATAAAAAAGTAACAGCAGCGTATGTGATGAGTCAAAGTGTTGGGGCAAAAAGTGTAATGCAGATAGTTCGGGTAGCTGTCGGTTAACTATTTAACTAGCTATTTAGCAGTCTTATGGCTTGGGGGTAGAAGCTGTTCAGGGTTATGTTGGTTCCAAACCTGTCTACAACTTGCCTATGACTTGGGTGGCTGGAGTCTTAAACAATTTTTAGGGCCATCCTTTGACACCACCTGGTATAGAGGTCCTGCTGTAGGGTTTTGAATGTAGTCCCTGTCTCACCGTGTGAGTCTGACTGAATGAGACAGACTGGCTCTCCGGGTAATTTATCTCTTTATCGGTTCAACACATGAAGAGGAAGCTGTAGAAGGCCTTTCAAAAGGAGCAGGGGAAGTTCCTCGAGACGACGCCATGGTTGCTCGAGGCTCGATAGTTGTTGGATTGCGTCCCCATTCCCACAGCTCCGGCGGGTCAAAAGACTGGGATGTGTAGCGCACGGACACTCATTCAACTGGATGTGCCTATGGGCTGGGATGAGCTGATGTAGGCTAAATAGCATGAGGCACCGTCCATGTACAGTGCCTCAGAAAGTATTCATACACCTTGACTTATTCCATATTTTGTTGTGTTACAGCCTGAATTTAAAAAAATGATCTCACCCTTTAATGACAAAGTGAAAACATGTTTTTCAAAATCTTTTCAAAATGTATTGAAAATTAAATACAGAAAAATCGCATTTACAGAAGTATTCACACCTCTGAGTCAATACATGTTAGAATCAATTTTGGCAGCGATTATAGCTGTGAGTCTTTCTGGGTAGGTCTCTAAGAGCTTTGCACACCTGGATTATACAATATTTGACCATTATTCTGTTCTTCAAGCTCTGCAAAGTTGGTTGTTGGTTGATCATTGTTAGGCAGCCATTGTCACGCCCTGACCTTAGAGAGCCTTTTTATTTCTCTATTTGTTTAGGTCAGGGTGTGATTTGGGTGGGCATTCTAGTTTGTCTATTTCTTTGTTGGTTCCCAATCAGAGGCGGCTGTCTATCGTTGTCTCTGATTGGGGATCATACTTAGGCAGCCCTTTTTCCCACCTTCAGTTGTGGGATCTTGTTTGTGTGTAGTTGCTTTCTGCACTGCATATAGCGGCACGTTCGGTTTGCATTTTTTATTTTTTTTGCTGTAATTTAAAATAGAAGCTACCAAGCTGCACCTTGGTCTCCTTATAACAATGGCCGTAACAGCCATTTGCAAGTCTTGTCTCAGATTTTCAAGCCTATTTACTAAAACTGTAACTAGGCCACTCAGGAACATTCAATGTCGTGTTGGTAAGCAACTCCAGTGCATATTTGGCCTTGTGTTTTAAGGTTATTGTCCTGCTGAAAGGTGAATTTGTCTCCCAGTGTCTGTCGTAAAGCAGACTGAAACAGGTTTTCCTCTAGGATTTTGCTTGTGCTTAGCTCTAATCCGATTATTTTTTTATCATAAACTCCCTAGTCCTTTCTGATGACAACCATATCCATAACATGATGCAGCCACCACCAGGCTTAAAAATATGAAGAGTGGTACTCAGTGATGTGTTGGATTTTCTCTAAACATAACTTTATGTCGTGAATACAAAGCGTTAATTTTTTTGCAGTTTTACTTTTTTGCAAACATGATGCATGTTTTGGACTATTTTGTATTCTGTACAGGCTTCCTCCTTTTCACTCTGTCATTTAGGTTAGTATTGTGGCGTAACTACAACGTTGTCGATCCATCCTCAGTTTTCTCCTATCACAACCATTAAACTATTTAACTGTTTTTAAAGTCACCATTAGCCTTGTGGTGAAATCCCTGAGTGGTTTCCTTCTCTCCCTGAGTTAGGAAGGACGCTTGTATCTTTGTAGTGACTGAGTGTATTGACACACCTTCCAAAGTGTAATTTGATAACTTCACCATGCTCAAGGGGATATTCAATGTTTGCTTTTATTTTTACCCATCTGCCAATAGGTCGCCTTCTTTGAGAGGCATTGGGAAAACCTCCCTGTTCTTTGTGGTTGAATCTGTGTTTGAATTCACTGCTCGACTTGAGGGATCGTGTGTGTGTGTGTGTGTGTGTGTGTGTGTGGGGGGTACAGAGATGAGGTAGTTACTGTACTCAAATCACGTTAAACACTATTGCACACAGAGTATTAAGTGACTGGTTAAGCATGAAGTTTACTCCTGAACTTATTTAAGCCATATCAAAGGGATTGAATACTTATTGACTCAAGACATTTCAGCTTTTCATTTTTTTAATTAATTTGTAAAAAAAAAAAAAGTGAAACTAAATTCCAGTTTTACATTATGGGGTATTGTGCGTAGGCCAGCGACACAATCAAAATGTTGTCCATTTTAAATTCAGGCTGGAAAAAGTCAAGGTGTGAATACTTTCATAAGGTACTGTGCTTTCTCCTATTGGGCCTACTCACGAGAGCTATGGATGCAGGATTTGTGTGGCTGTAGTTACAGGCAGAAGGGTGTTAACCTAAAACGAATGCCAATAGGGATGGACGTTAAGCTGCAGAACAGAATGATTAACACACACACACACATGCACGTACACACAAATTGAGATTTATATGCCAGCCCCTGATTTCAGCCCCCTCTGTGTGTGTGTGTGTGTGTGTGTGTGTGTGTGTGTGTGTGATTTGGCGCCCCACTAGCCAAGAATAAGACCTCTCAAAGCCAGCATTCCCAGCACCCGTTTGAATCCCTGTTTGCCCTTAAGAGCATATGAGGATCCGACTCCTAAGTCCTAATGTAACAGTAACTTTAGACCGTCCCCTCGCCCATACCCGGGTGCGAACCAGGGACCCTCTGTACACATCAACAGTCACCCACGAAGCATCGTTACCCATCGCTCCACAAAAGCCACGACCCTTGCAGAGCAAGGGGAACCACTACTTCAAGGTCTCAGCAAGTGATGTCACTGCTAACTAGCTAGCTAGCCGTTTCACATCCGTTACACTAATGCCACAACATCGTTCTGCTTGCCAAATATTCACAGGCATTCCTCTTCCCACAGCAGGCCTCTAGAGAGGTTAGACCAGGGGCAGCAGGCCATCCTGGGTGACAGTGGTTGTTTCCCAAATGGCACCCTTGTCACGAATTCCGCCGATGTTGGCTCTCCTGCCTGTTCGGGCAGTGCGCGGCGGTCGTCGCCACGTCCTAAGTTTAATTAACGTCCTTATATGTATTAGGTTGTCCCGCCCTTGTTTTGTGCGGGATTGTTTTGTATTTCATGTATTTTGGTGGAGTACGTGTGTGTTATTTCTCCGGTCTATTTTTGATTTTTGATCTGTGTTGGATTATTCACCCTGTATGTTGGGTTGACCGTGTTGTTTTGATTGGCGGACGAATCACTTAACCTGCTCTCTGCGCCTGATTCCACCCACCTTGAGAATACGTGACACCCTATTACCTATGGGCCCTCGTCAGAAATAGTGCACCGTGAAGGGAATATAGTGCCTTTTGGGACACAACCTAAGTAGTGCAGCCGGTGTAATAAAGGGATGCTAGTTGAAACGCTGTGAGCCATTCATGTTATTGTTATTCTATGTGTAGGGAAGGATCTCCTTCACACTGTGGTTGGTGTGGCGACCCAGTCAGGTTTTTATAGACTGGTGTAAAATGCATTATGTAGGCCCTACATCACTGCTGCGGCGGGTGCAGACTGCAGATTGAAGTCATGTTGAAATTCAGTCCAAATGTATTCCTGAAAGTAGAAGCATGAACAAAACTGCCAAATGAATTTCTAGGTAGCGTCTCTTAGTTGGAACCTGAAGCTCACCACAGCAGTTGTTGTTTTCACTGTATTTCCTCATTTCCGTGTGAAGGAATTCAAACCATTCCGAACGAACAGAAGGTAGAAAACCGAGAAGCATTAATATCAGTGCAGGAAGTTGCTCTGCTCACGTTTGAGTGAATTGCTTGATCCATATTAAAAGGGTGACCCGTCCTCCGTCCCTCTCCCTTCTCTCTAAATTCCCAAATCTGGATCGAGGTGAGTTGTCTCACACCAAATGAGTACAGTGTCTGATAGCATTGCTATGGAATCTCCATGAAAGCACATCTGGCATCTGCAGTGCACTCTTCCTTAACAAGGTCAGAGCAGAGCCTCTACCCTCTGATGAATTTAGTGGAGATTTATTTGGACCAGCAGGATGGGCCAATTCCAACTCTGTTCATATGGGCTAAATCCAAATCCACTCCACCTCCCTCTGCTACACACTGTGTTACCATGGATTACCAGCACTAACATAGAGCTCCGCTCTTCCGTCTATGAAATGAGTTAAATTGGAGGCTGACATCACAGGATTTCCTAATTGCTCAGGCTTGAGTCAAGTGCAGTAGGCATGGCTCCAAGGGCTCTGCACTGCGACTGACTGACCCTGTCCTCCTCTCGACAATGTGTGTCATGGGTTTGTTGGTTATCTAGTGAAAAGTTGTTGGGATCAGAGCAAAAAGACGAATTTCCTTTGTAACCTGTGGACTGCACCCACTGATGTTCATTAACAACAATTTGTCTGCATGATAACATAAGGCAAAGTCACGTTGTGTGCTTGAATGTATGTATTTTCATCACACATCATTCTCTGCAGTAAGACGTTTCATTTACAAAAGTTGTATATACATTTAGAAAATAGTGCACGAGACACACATACTCACAAATACACACAGACATGTGAGACTTCCATAAACATATTTTTTTGCGGAAGTGTATAGACATGGTAATTGGCACATCTGAGAACAAGCTTTGTCGAGAGTTTATTTGTTATTTTTTTGCATAATTTTCCTATTCTTCAAAAAGACCAATCAAAACAGGCACATTTGCAGATGCAGGCAGCTTCAGCAGGGAAGGTACTAATAACAGAGGATGAAGGTCTACTCAGCTCCAGGCCAGACTAATAGACTGTAGAGTAGGTCTACTCAGCTCCAGGCCAGACTAATAGACTGTAGACTAGGTCTACTCAGCTCCAGACCAGACTAATAGACTGTAGAGTAGGTCTACTCAGCTCCAGGCCAGACTAATAGACTGTAGAGTAGGTCTACTCAGCTCCAGGCCAGACTAATAGACTGTAGAGTAGGTCTACTCAGCTCCAGGCCAGACTAATAGACTGTAGAGTAGGTCTACTCAGCTCCAGGCCAGACTAATAGACTGTAGAGTAGGTCTACTCAGCTCCAGGCCAGACTAATAGACTGTAGAGTAGGTCTACTCCGCTCCAGACCAGACTAATACAAAATATCCCTTTACTGTATAAACCCCTGAACTAGGGATCCAGCTCCTTCAGCGCTTCACACACAACACACAGCTCTCGTCACGAAAACACAATCAATCCTAAAGTAAAAATATAGAAAAACATTTGTCTATGATTCCCCCCACCCAAACAAATCACATGTAGTGTAAAGCAAATACATAATTTAGTGCAAATAGCAATAGATGAATCACTTTGGAATACTACGTTGAGTGTGAGAAACTACAATGCAGAATGACCCATCTAAAATATATCAGTAATCTCTTCAATAAGACACAGACATCCAGGTAACTAAATGTAGCAGGATACTGTAGAAGGGGAAAAAAACATGAAAAGCTTGACCCTTAACAATGGGGACAACTACTGGCTATGACAAGCTATATTCAGCTCACACTTCATTCAATAAGGCTGCGTTTAAGGCAGTCCAATTCTGACCTCCCCCCCCCAACTAGTTGGTCTTTTGACCAACCACATCAGATCTTTTTACACCAGATATTTTTTCAAAAGAGAAAAAATATATGATTTTGAGCTGCCAGTCTAAACACAGCCTAATGGACACAAATAAAAATATTTTAAATAAAAACTTTTTTTTTTTTTTTTTTTACAAATCTTGTTCTTGTATTGCAGAACAGGATAAAAGACCATGATCAGATGAACGGAACGTTTCAAAAGCAAACCATGGATTTGTAGTGAACAAAATCCTCTTTTGGTGGGGTCAGTTATTGAAGTGAATCCCTGTGAAGTCAATGCATGTTGGACTCCAAATCGTTCTGAATCATACAGCTGACTTTGAGAATGGATTCCAGAAGAACATATTTAAAAACCCTGCTGTCAAGTCCCTTGTAGTTGTGTCATTAAACCATGAAGGACTCCAGTCCATGAACGACTGTAAACCATGAATGACTCCAGATGCCATAGACAGTACATAGCATCTATCCGAACATCCTGATGCAAAGGAAAAGTTCTACACAATTCAACAGAAATACAGTGAGAGGAAGTACCAATACCCAGAGTTACTAGAAGTCAGTGACTTCTCAATTTGATCTTTAGCCATGTTTGTGCGATTACCCCCCTTCCCTGTAGCCTTCCCTCCTCTCTCTGAAGTGCTGATCTAGGATCAGGTCTCTCCTTTTTCGTCATGTTTTAAGAAGGCAAAAAATGTTCCTAGATCAGCATTTCTGCTCGGAGACACATTGTGAGTACGGGCCAATGTCTCCAGACGTCACTGAGGTTCTCGTACGGGGTCTCCTGTCATCTGCAGGTTTGAAGTAAGGGTTCTCAAATGGGTCTCCTCTCATCTGCAGGTTTGAAGTAAGGGTTCTCGTGGCCCTGCACCAGGTAGGAGTAGCGAGACGGGTTCTTCCCCTTGAACGTGTTCATGCTGTCTGAGGTCAGGTCATACGACCCGGTCTGAAACATTGACAGGCGGGATTGTCAGAGATCGCGCTGGACACACACACACACACACACACGCATGCACACACACACAGATACATGCAGACACACACACAAAACGCACAAATCAAACAGCAACATACATGAAATTAATTTGACAAAACTGACCATTCATGTACGCTTGTCTTCCCGGTATATTTTGAACTGTTGAAACCCAATAGGAATTATTTTCCTCCTACAACAAGTGGGTCACATAAGGTACTGAGAGCTATTGACTGTTCCGTCAAGCGTTCATGAAGTTTCGGTCTTTCCCATCACCAGCTCAAAGGACAGGGTAGGTTTAGTCAAATCGTCAGCAGAGGTTATAGGCTTGATTAGTTACGGAGAGGGAAAGCAAGAACCTTACCTTCTTCCCCCGTTTAGGCAGGATGTGGAATCCCTAAAGCAACACACTGGGAGTCAGGCAAGGAAGGGAGGGAGCACATACATGCTAACTAACTAGCCAACATCAACACTAGAAGAACGCTACACTCTCCACCACGACAGCTACAGTTACAGCGCAAAAAAGCAAATCAAATATTACGTACGATTCTGGCGCGTTAATATAGGAGTTAAATAACAAGTAGCAACACAGCATTTTAAGGAGACAAAAACCTCTTAAATATGTTACACAAAACAGAGGAGATCTTTTAGTTAGCGCATTAGGTTTCCAGAGGACAACAGCAGGGGGAGGAAAGCAGACAGGACAATTACAATTTGGGGAAATGTACAAGCAGGAGGTTTATCTCGTCTCCATATGGTCTAGAATCCACTGGGTCAGAAGAACAGGATTAATCACAGGTGACTCACCGCTCCGTTGGTGTGGGGCTTCATGTCGACCAGGGTGTGTGTGCTGCCCCCCTCGGTCATCTCCATGGGGGCTGAAGCCCAGTTGGTGCTGGCCCGGGGGATCGGGGCGATGCCCTGGGAGGTGGACCAGGGGCCACGGAAGTCCTCCACAGGGTACGGGCTGCTGAACTCTGCTGAAGGCTTCTTCACCGACTGCGACCGGTACCTCCGAGACACACAGATAGGACAATGTAAATGCACAGCCCTATATCGGTAAGTCTCTCTGATGATACATTGTGGCGAGATGCCAATATTTTGTAGGGTGGGTGTTGAGCCAGGGATGCAGCTAACACTTGACAGAGTAATGGATAGAGGAGGGTGGTGGGCAGCGTGAATGGAGGTTAGGGCTTGGCAGGAGAGGAAAGAAGGGAGAGAAGAGAAGATAGAGGAGAGGATGGAGAGGAGAGGACAGAGAGGAGAGGATGGAGAGGAGAGGATGGAGAGGAGAGGAGGGAGAGGATGGAGAGGAGAGGAGGGAAAGGACAGAGAGGAGAGGATGGAGAGGAGGGGGGGAGGGATGGAGAGGAGGGAGACGACAGAGATGAGGGAGAGAGAGGAGGGGGAGGGGAGATGGGAGGGAAAGGAGAAAGGGAGAAGAGAGGAAAGAGAGGACAGAGGAGAGAAGGGAGAGGAGGAAGGGAGAGGGAGAGGAGAGGACGGAGAGGAGGGAGACGACAGAGATGAGGGAGAGAGAGGACGGGGAGGGGAGAAGGGAAAGGAGGGAAAGGAGAAAGGGAGAAGAGAGGAAAGAGAGGACAAAGAGGAGAGAAGGGAGAGGAGAGAAGGGAGAGGAGAGGAGGGAGAGGATGGAGAGGAGGGAGAAGATGGAGAGGAGGGAGAGGAGAGACGGGACAGGAGAGAAGGGAGTTATATTCTTACCAGCAGCAGTATGCAAGCAGGCCCAGCAGCATGATGAGGAGGACTCCCCCCAGTACACAGGCGATGACCACCACTGCCAACAGAGCCGCTACACAGAGAGAAATACACACATGAACACACTTCAGATAACAAATACAAATACAGATACAAACACCACACTAACTTTTATCACATCTCTGGACCCATTTGGTTCAGTAAGACGAACTTTAGTCCAACTTACAGTCAGTGCAGTTGAATCCAGCGTAGCCAAATGTGCATCTGGAATAGAACAATAATAGCAAACATGATACACATTTCATATAATCTAACCACAATACATTGTTTTAGGTGACAGTAGTTCCTGGTGCAATTACGCGGTAAGGGCACAAGGCGGCGCTAGTTACTTGCAGCTATCTACGATGCTTCAATGCATCCACAGCAGGGGAACTATGCCTGACTCAACTAAACAAATACGAGATTCAATTCAAATACTCACGGCACACATGTGTCTCCCTCTGACCTTTGACCACTGGGACAGGCTATGGAGAAAGAGGGAACATAGGTGAGAGACAGCCATAGAATTACATACAGAACCATGTGAATTATCGGATCTGTGACAGTGACGTCACAGTTTCACAGAGAGGAACTAACATGGGAACACTGTGATCTTAACAGCCGCTCTGTGTACTGTGGCGCCGCTATCACCGGAGGGAACAGGTGAAGCTCACCAACGTTTACGCAATAAATTTGCACAATCAACCAACATAATAAACACTTGCTCTTAGAGAAGTTGATATATAGTGTAACATCAGTAAGTACAATTATTAGATTATGTGTAGTTTAACAATGGCGCTGTGGGGAGCAGAGTCATCTATGTTAAGTAGTTCTCCCCAACCCATAACTTCCCTGCTGGATAAAACTAATCCAGCCCCTGGCTCGGCAGATAGCGACCATGATTCTTCAGCTGGTTTCCAGGGCAACGGCCCCTTTGCAGACGAATACATTAAAGAGATATCGTGTGCCATGGGATCAGAGTGGAGAAACGTTGACACAGCACTTGACCCTCTCTCTCTCTCAATTCAATTTCAATTTTCATTTTCAATTTAAGGGCTTTAGTGGCATGGGAAACATATGTTAACATTGCCAAAGCAAGTGAACTAGATAATAGACAAAAGGGAAATAAACAATACAAATTTACTGTAAACATTACACTCACAAAAAGTTCCAAAATAGTAAAGACATTACAAATGTCATATTATGTGTAAATAGTTAAAGTACAAAAGGGAAAAATAAATAAACATAAATATGGGTATTATTTACAATGGTGTTTGTTCTTCACTGGTTGCCCTTTTCTTGTGGCACAAATCTTGCTGCTGTGATGGCACACTGTTGTATTTCACCCAATAGATATGGGAGTTTATCAAAATTGGGTTTGTTTTCGAATTCTTTGTGGATCTGTTTAATCTGAGGAGAATATGTGTCTCTAATATGGTCATCCATTTGGCAGGAGGTTAGGAAGTGCAGCTCAGTTTCCACCTCATTTTGTGTGCAGCGTGCACATAGCCTTGTCTTCTCTTGAGCCGCATTTTCTCAATAGCAAGGCTATGCTCACTGACTATACATAGTCAAAGTTTTCCTTAAGTTTGGGTCAGTCACAGTGGTCAGGTATTCTGCCATGGTGTACTCTCTGTTTATGGCCAACTAGAATTCTAGTTTGCTCTGTTTTTTTCTGAATTATTTCCAATGTGTCAAGTAATTATCTTTTTGTTTTCTCATGATTTGGTTGGGTCTAATTGTGTTGCTGTCCTGGGGCTCTGTGGGGTCTGTTTGTGTTTTCTCTCTCTCTCTCTCTCTCTCTCTCTCTCTCTCTCTCTCATTTCAATTCAATTCAAGGGCTTTATTGGCATGGGATACATATGTTAACATTGTGAAGTAGATAATAAACAAAAAGAGGAATAAACAATAAAAATCACTCTTTCTATCCTCTCTCTCTCTCACGCACACACACACACACACGCACGCGCGCACGCACGCACACGCACGCACGCACGCACGCACGCACACACACACACACACACACACACACACACACACACACACACACACACACACACACACACACACAAACACAAACACACACACACGCCCAAAAGTATTTAAATGAATCCAAATGCATTCTTTTGATGCTAACTTTCCCATTTTGTTCACTCTGATGCTAAGCCAAGTGCGCGTAACCTTGCTCTTGAGTCTGTCTGTGTCTATTTGTATCTCCTTTAGTATTTTCTCTCTATCAAATGGAATGTGTTCAGCAGTTCCATTATACAGTAGCTAAGCTGTTATCGTGTGTCTTGTGTAACATTTCAATGCACTCAGTACGTACAACCACAAAGACTCTCCCAAAACATATAATCACCGACTCCTATCTTGAAGGACCTTTCAATGAGCATAGAACCACTGGAGACAGGTTTGTACTCACCTGTGCAGCTTTGGTTTGAGTAGAAGCTGTTGATGTAGCCAGCCTTACAGGAGCATCTGGTCACTCCATCTTCTTTGTACTCGCACGTGGTAGAGCGGACATCACACGGTTGGGGGGTCTGATCACATAGGTCAGTGGCTGGAGAAAGGATGGGGACACACCAGTCAGGATAGTGACACTGTGCGATGGTACTTCATGTTTTATGGGACTTTCTTTAATGGCTACAAAGTACGAGAATGTCAGTATTTTTGTCTGTCAATCAATCAATCAATCAAATGTATTTATACAGCCCTTCTTACATCAGCTGATGTCACAAAGTGCTGTACAGAAACCCAGCCTAAAACCCCCCAAAAAACAGCGAGCAATGCAGGTGTAGAAGCCCTGTTGTTTGGCATTACATTCTCCTCCGGTACAATAAAGTACGTGTCTATTTATTATTTTCTATGAATAGAAAGTATAATTCAAACTCTCAGGTAGTAAGAATCTCCCTGCTGGCCACTCCTTCTACACAGGGTGAAGCAGCAAGGCACAGTGCCCACCGTTAAATGTAGCTCTCTGCAGTATGGTCCCACAGGTCGTCCCACAGGCTTGTATGGCTTTCTCTATAGCGGCATTGGTCGAGGTCCGGGTGGCACTGGAGCCTAGTTTAAACACGTTGTTCACGGTCGCGATCACACTGCCTCGCCTGTAAGGGTCACCAAAAACCATACATAATTACCATAACAAGCCAGCTGATAAAATGCATGGTCAAACCAATGTCCTGGTCATCACAACAAGTCCCACTGGGCACACACTGGTTGAATCAACGTTGTTTCCACGTTGTCTCACTGGAAGTACGCTGAGCCAACGTGGAAAAGATGTTGAAATGACGTCTGGCACGGTGGGATATACATTGGATAACAACCATTCTTGTGGCATAGAATCCTACCGAAGCAGCACCACATCAGTTTGACTGTATCCAGACTCGTTTTCCAAGGCTCTTCTCAGCTAAAAATAAGATAAGAGAGGATTATTGTCCCACTCCGTCGCTCTGAGAGGAGAATACACTGTAACTACTGGGCTTAGTGACTCAAGGACCTACTGCCTCTGAGATCCTGGCTGCTGTTTGCTGAAATATCTCTGATGACCGGTTGCTCATTTCAGCCTGAAATGTCTGGTTGAGATGCAGGTCTCCAGAGAAGACTTGGGCTGAAAGGGAAGGGGGAAAAAGGAGTCATCATCATCACCATTTATCCCCAGCACCCTTATAATCCTCAGCATCATCCCCATCGTTGTCTTCGTTATAACACTAACGACTAGCACTAACCTTTTACACAGCGGCCCTTTAAGAGGAAGGTCCCAGACATACACTGGCAGGTGCCGTTGAGACAGATGCTATCATACGGACAGGGAGAGGAGGGACACACTATGGAGATGGATGGAGGCAGGGAGGTGGCAGCAGTGATGGCTGACACTGGCTGGGTGGTGCTTCCACCGGTAGGGGAGGTCGAGGTGTGGAAAGGAGGAAGTGGGCTCTCACTAGTTTTGCTAGTCGGTTGCCCAGGGGTTTCTGTGGTAAAAAAAAAAAGAAGGAAAGAAGACATAACAAAGATCAAATTGGAAAGTAAGTTTCAACATTGATTAACATCTCACAGTGAAGATAATATCTTTGTTTTGAATTGTTTTGCGGCATTATATTTAGTCCTTCTTCAGACACAACACAGATCCAATCATGTTTACAACATTTGACACAGACAATTACATTTTAAAGCATACCTCCTGTAGGTGAGATGGTGAGTGAGGGGGCAGGGTTGATGGTGGAGATGTCTACGGGGGCAGCAGTGCTGCTTCCTGGGGTTTGGGTTGAGCCTGGAGAGGGTGGGCTGGAGGAAGAGCCGGAGGTGGGGGGCAAAGCTGGAGTGCCAGCTGTGGTTGTAGAATCGGTAGTCCCCTCTGTTCCAGTGGTTTTGTCTGTATGAGGGCTCCCTGTAATGGTAGCGGTGGGGGATGAGGACGTGGAGCCATCGGTCACTGGGAGAGCGGTCTCAGGACCCCTTGTAGTGGCGGAGAGGGGTGTTGAAGACAGGGTACTACCCTCAGTTACTGGGAGAGAGGTCTGACCAGTTGGTGGGATGGTGGACTTTGTGATCCTTGAACCTGTGGTCTCACTGTCTTTGGTACCTGTATCTGTGGTAGCTGTGCTGATAGCTGTTGTTTCATGTGTACCTGTATCTGTGGTAGCTGTGCTGATAGCTGTTGTTTCATGTGTGCCTGTATCTGTGGTACCTGTGTTGATAGCTGTTGCTTCATGTGTGCCTGTATCTGTGGTAGCTGTGTTGATAACTGTTGTTTCATGTGTACCTGTATCTGGGGTAGCTATGTTGATAGCTGTTGTTTCATGTGTACCTGTATCTGTGGTAGCTGTGTTGATAGCTGTTGTTTCATGTGTACCTGTATCTGTGGTAGCTGTGTTGATAACTGTTGTTTCATGTGTACCTGTATCTGTGGTAGCTGTGTCGATAGCTGTTGTTTCATGTGTGCCTGTCTCTGTAGTATCTGTATCTGTGGTAGCTGTGTTGATAACTGTTGTTTCATGTGTGCCTGTCTCTGTGGTAGCTGTGTTGATAACTGTTGTTTCATGTGTACCTGTATCTGTGGTAGCTGTGTTGATAACTGTTGTTTCATGTGTACCTGTATCTGTGGTAGCTGTGTTGATAGCTGTTGTTTCATGTGTGCCTGTCTCTGTGGTAGCTGTGTTGATAACTGTTGTTTCATGTGTACCTGTATCTGTGGTAGCTGTGTTGATAACTGTTGTTTCATGTGTACCTGTATCTGTGGTAGCTGTGTTGATAACTGTTGTTTCATGTGTACCTGTATCTGTGGTAGCTATGTTGATAGCTGTTGTTTCATGTGTACCTGTATCTGTGGTAGCTGTGTTGATAGCTGTTGTTTCATGTGTACCTGTATCTGTGGTAGCTGTGTAGATAACTGTTGTTTCATGTGTGCCTGTATCTGTGGTAGCTGTGTTGATAGCTGTTGTTTCATGTGTACCTGTATCTGTGGTAGCTGTGTTGATAACTGTTGTTTCATGTGTACCTGTATCTGTGGTAGCTGTGTTGATAGCTGTTGTTTCATGTGTGCCTGTCTCTGTGGTACCTGTATCTGTGGTAGCTGTGTTGATAGCTGTTGTTTCATGTGTGCCTGTCTCTGTGGTAGCTGTGTTGATAGCTGTTGTTTCATGTGTACCTGTATCTGTGGTAGCTGTGTTGATATCTGTTGTTTCATGTGTACCTGTATCTGTGGTAGCTGTGTTGATAGCTGTTGTTTCATGTGTACCTGTATCTGTGGTAGCTGTGTTGATAACTGTTGTTTCATGTGTACCTGTATCTGTGGTAGCTGTGTTGATAGCTGTTGTTTCATGTGTGCCTGTCTCTGTGGTAGCTGTGTTGATAGCTGTTGTTTCATGTGTACCTGTATCTGTGGTAGCTGTGTTGATAGCTGTTGTTTCATGTGTACCTGTATCTGTGGTAGCTGTGTTGATAACTGTTGTTTCATGTGTACCTGTATCTGTGGTAGCTGTGTTGATAGCTGTTGTTTCATGTGTACCTGTATCTGTGGTAGCTGTGTCGTTAACTGTTGTTTCATGTGTACCAGTATCTGTGGTAGCTGCGTTGATAGCTGTTGTTTCATGTGTACCTGTATCTGTGGTAGCTGTGTCGGTAGCTGTTGTTTCATGTGTACCTTTATCTGTGGTAGCTGTGTCGATAGCTGTTGTTTCATGTGTACCTGTATCTGTGGTAGCTGTGTTGATAGCTGTTGTTTCATGTGTACCTGTCTCTGTGGTACCTGTATCTGTGGTAGCTGTGTTGATAGCTGTTGTTTCATGTGTACCTGTATCTGTGGTAGCTGTGTCGATAGCTGTTGTTTCATGTGTACCTGTATCTGTGGTAGCTGTTGTTTCATGTGTACCTGTATCTGTGGTAGCTGTGTCGATAGCTGTTGTTTCATGTGTACCTGTATCTGTGGTAGCTGTGTCGATAGCTGTTGTTTCATGTGTACCTGTATCTGTGGTAGCTGTGTTGATAGCTGTTGTTTCATGTGTACCTGTCTCTGTGGTACCTGTATCTGTGGTAGCTGTGTTGATAGCTGTTGATTCATGTGTACCTGTATCTGTGGTAGCTGTGTCGATAGCTGTTGTTTCATGTGTACCTGTATCTGTGGTAGCTGTGTTAATAGCTGTTGTTTCATGTGTGCCTGTATCTGTGGTATCTGTGTTGATAGCTGTTGTTTTATGTGTACCTGTATCTGTGTTGATAGCTGTTGTTTCATGTGTACCTGTATCTGTGGTAGCTGTGTTGGTAGCTGTTGTTTCATGTGTACCTGTATCAGTGGTACTGCTGGTTGGGATAATGTCTGGAGTTGTGTTTGACTCTGTGGGGACATCAGCTGAGGTACGGCCTGTATGTTCCATGGTAGACTGAGAGTCACCTCTGCTAAGGGCAGGTGTGGTGGTGGGTGTTGTCATGTCACTGTCTGTAGACGGACTGTCTTTTTCGGTCGACTCAGGGGAAGTGACAGTGTTCGCTGCGGTCTTGTGGGAGGAAGTCAACCTTGCTGTGCTGACCGACGAGGTAGTTCTTGTTTCTGTCGCAGTGGTGCCGACTGCACTCTTAGACTCTGTCGTATCAGAAGTTGAGGTCAGGTCTGTTGTAGTAGAGACCTCTTCAGTTTTAGAGATGGCTGCTGTTGTGGGTGAGGTGCCATTAGTGCTAGGGAGGACAGTTGAGGGGTCCTGGGTGGTGATGGTGGCTCTGTCTGTGGTGGTGGAGCTGGGTTCAGTGGAGACTGTGGTATTTGTGGATAAGAGGGTGGTGGATCTATCTCCTGAGGTCATGGATGTATCTGTGAGCCCAGGACTGTCATGTGTGCCAGGAGCCGTGTTGTTGGACTCTACCCCTACAGAAAAAGATACCACTACAAACATACAGAAAGTCATGAGCTGAGCTTCATGTGCCCCATACACACACTGTAAAACACCCAAAACCTGCAATACTGAAACAGACCTGTTATGTTAAGGTCAAAGGTTAGGGAGTTAAAGACTGTGGTCTCAACCAGAAGCCATAAACCTTGGCCAGTTACTCTTCTGGTGTTCATTTCCCCCCGATAATCAGGGGTGACTTAGATCTGAGACTGATGAGTGAATTTAACTACCAGGTAGAAACAAAAAAAAATCAGAAGTGTTTGGGCCCTCCAGATAATAAATGGAATGGCCCTGGTTGACAGCATGCGTTCCCAATGCCACTTGGGCTCTCTGCAAAAGCACTGGAATCTAAACACCAAAAGTGTTCCGTGTTTGAGCTCCGTGATGAAAACTCATTGTGGCATTTGCTTTAGCTTTCCCTGAGCTCACCATTCCAGTTGTGTCACAAAGACGTACAAAGGTGCGTGACGTCATAAGCGTGACAAAAGACAAGCACACGATCGTCCCCTTACTGACGTACCTCAAATGCCACTGACTGTATCACGCAATAAATAGGTCAGCGTTGTGTCTAGCCAAAGTCTATTACCCGTCTCTTCAAAGAGGACTCGGCGTCTTACTTCTCTTAGCATGTTGTGGTGACGCCTGTCCACGGCGCTGTTAAACCCAACCTGCTTTGGTCTCTTTCTGTTTAGAGGAGAACACAGGCAGCTTCACAGCAGCTTGAGGGGCAGCACACCCAGCAGGGGGCCTTTGATAGGGTACTGCCTCGGCCTGCTTACCCTGAGCCGCGGAGCTTGGACCTCATCTGTATGCGTTGGCTGAGTACAGTCAACCTCCTTTTCCTATTTTCTCCTCCAGCTAGAGTAGAGAGGGAACACACATACAACAGGGGAACCCATCCCAAATGGCACCCCTATTCCCTACATAGTGCACTATTTTTGGTCAATATAGGGTGCCATTTGGGATGCAGTGGTTGCCTACGGCCTTATAAAAACCCTGTGTTGCTCCTACCGTACCAGGAAGCAGAGGTGCCGGAGGAAGTGGGGAGGGACCAAGACTAATATCTGATTCGGTGTGTGATTCAATTATTTTCCAGGAACACGCCAGAGTGTACCTTGCATCATGTGACCTAATGGCTCTGTAGCTCGGTAACCAAAACCCATTTACAGATGAAAAATGACCAAAGAGCACACACACCTGTCAAGGCCGAACGTAACGTCCATCCGTATTTGAGATAGAGAACACACTTGTATCCACATAGACTCTTTCACCACACACGCACACGCACACGCACGCACACGCACGCACACACACACACACACACACACACACACACACACACACACACACACACACACGCTGTGGTATGAGGGAGTGGATTGAATAAATACAGAGCTATCTGATAGGATGGATGGTGGACTGAGAGAAATACTTTTATGATCACATTTTATTGGTTATGACGATAACAAGGCGAGGTGACCGAAACCGGAAAGCGGCTCCCGAAACTAGACCAGTGTGTGACCAATGCTGCAAAACACAGACGTAGTTTACAGTACTGTAGCAATCTGTTAGCAACTCATGTAGATTACGAATGAAAGAAGATAGCCCCAAGGTTCTTGGTTGATTACCAGAGATGAAAACACAAGATTTAATTATCCCATTTTGTTCACAGTGCAAGGCACAAGAAGTCAACAGTATGTTCCTATAATGAGATTTCTGTCAGTTATGCCCATCCGGCTATCTTCATATGATGATATGATGACATAGCTATGAGTAAGAGTCTTCCCCCTTCATACTGTACATTCTGGGTGTATCACCACAGTGTGTCACAGTACACTTTAATCTCTTGGTAAGCAAATGAAAACATTCTGCCCCTTGGTTAGATTCCTTCGCATAGATTTGCCAGTGGGCCTTGGCGATGCAGACATGCCTGAGAGGATGTGTTGTGCTCAGACCAGCATCTTAGCAGAAACCTGATTTAAAAAAACACACAATAATGAAGCCTAGCAATGTGGTTTCTAACTAAAAACCTGGCAACCTAATCTATGGTCCATTGTACTGGGAAACAACCATACAGATTCCAAACATAGGAAATCTCCCTGGCAACCTGAGCAAAGAGCAGGCTGAGCCTAGATCATCCAGTGTGATCCTGGACAAGGCAGGCCAATTGACTACCTATCTAAGATGTATCAATGCCAAGCGCAAACATGTGCAGTAGTGTAACGTGTAAATGGGTGTCAAAGCAGACGGTGGTGACAGAAAGTAGGCCCTGCCCCACAACACAACTACTGGGAAGTCAACGTCTAATTTAGCATCTACACACAGTCAGCAGTTAGCCCACTACTTCCTGCTATTCTCCACCCAACACACAGACCTTTCCCTCGGTCAGGCCCATTGGTAGCTCTGAGGTGTCGGTTAAACGCCACTTGATTTTGCACCCTCTAAGTCAGCCTTTCTTAAAGTAGGGGTCGCGACCCAGAGTGGTCTAATTGCAGGAAATGAGAAGTAAAACTGAAACATTTTTCTCTCTGCCCCATTGCAAAATTAGCAGAATTGCATGAAATGTTTTATAAAATTGCTAAATGTCCTCTCCGCCCCAGGGCATGATTTGTAGAATTGCAGAAAACTTGCTTTAAAACCGTGACATTTTCTATACGCCCCATGGCAAAATTTGAAATGACTGAACACTGAATGTATAATTTGGGAACCAGGCTGAAAAAGTTTAAGAACCCTTACTCTAAGTCATGAGCTATCTGTTGTGAGAGGTGAGAACAGTTGAGAACTATTGAAAATCGTTGAGAACTATTGATAACAGCTGAGAACAGTTGAGAACAATTGAGAATAGACTGGATGTCGAATCAACAACAAACCGATATTAAATGATACTGGGTGTAAAATCAACAGATACGCACTATACAATCCTTTCTAAAAACACCATTAGTAAATCTAGCCACATCCCCAATACTGCTGCCATGCAAACAGCCATACAAAGGACACCATGATATCCAAGGCAACAGAGTGGAAACAGAGGGTAAATTGGTAAGTTAAAGTAATGACAGAGATATCTGATCACTTCTCTCTCAGCACTGCAACGTTGACAAAACCGACACGATGGTGTGTGTGTGTGTTGTGTGTGTGGTTGTGCGTGCGTGTTTGTGATGGCCTTTACAGAGTCCCCCCCCCCTCTCATTCAAATGCTTCTGTCTTGGAAAAGTTGAATCTCTCTTGAAATCAATCGCCGACGTCTCATTTAGATCCACATCAGACAGACTGGCTTGGATCACGGAGTTGGTTCTCTATGGATGGAATCATTCTGCTATATTCCAACACACATTCTGTGCATGACGTGGGTATACCATGAGAGTGTGGCCATATTGGGAAAATTGAAGATCACTTCCCAGACAGGTCAACATGAAAATGAGTCGATATAGCTACTGGGGAGCCTTGATGGCGTCATAAAATAACCCTTGCCCATCTGACACTGGACTAAGGGGGAAGCTCCGGAACTAAGGCACAATTCCCCAGGCAAGAATATCACGCCTGACACACACACACACGCACATATGAACCCCCACCACACACACACACACACGCAGGTTTTCATCAAACACGCACACAGAGGCTATCCTGTGTCTTACAGAGTGCTCTGAGGATTGTGTCCCTGAGTACAATACTTCCACCACGTCGGATTCAGATTCAGTGTTCACAGTAATAGTCACATGTACAGGGTTGCTGGTGTGGTTGCAGGGTTCAGTGAAAATCTTAGGCTTCGAGCTCCAACATGCGCGACTAGGTGAAATAAAAGAATGAAAATGGCAATGAAAAAACACAATAGAAATAGCATCATATACTTAATGACAGCTGTGGCAGTGATGAATAAATACTTGGTGTGGAGGCAGAGTTAAGACTGTTGAGGGGGTGGGGGCGGAATGGCCATAAGGGGAGCAGCATGGCCATTGAGGGGACCAAGTGAAATAAAAAACAATAACAATTAGAATTTAAAAAAAAGTTCTAATATAGACAATAACAACTGCATCATTGATGAATGTTGTTGGGAGGTGGGGTGATGTTTCCCAGTTTCATGAGCAACGTAAAACTAAACTGGTGAGGGATTAAACAACTCGCAGGGGAAGTCTTGTGTTTGAAATAGCACTGCCAACAGAGGAGGCTGGTGGGAGGAGCTATAGGAGGACGGCTCATTCATTCCATTGCTGGAATGGAAGAAATGGAACGGTATCAAATACATCAAACATGTTAAACTTCGTTCCATTAATTCCATTCCAGCCTCGTCGGCCTGCTATTTAGTTTCAAGTTCCATGTTCTTTTTTTATTACATTTTTTACCTTCTTTAACATCAGAACCGGCACGTCGGCCAACAACCATTCATTTGAAACTTTATCTTCACTAACTTATTACCAGGAACTACTGGTAATATTGAATAAAGCATATCAAACCAGAAGGGACACTGTACAGGTAGGGTACAGTACAGTATAGTGTATATTATGTATAAGGTATATTGCAGTACAGTAAGCCCTCTTTTAGGTATTAACCTCGTGTGACAGCCAGATAATCTCAGGCAGACACAATGAGATGATGGGGTTAAATCAGACCACACAGGTGTCAAAGGGCACCGATAGGACTTCACCATAGGGGACCACACACTCAGGAAGAGCTCATATTTTTGTAAAGTGGTTTGAGACTTGCGAAATGCACTGCAAATAAAACGTGACTTAAAACACAGACAAAATGGTTCCGTTTGGGTTGGACCAGATTCACATCAAGTCACTGTGACGGGGTATACATCAGTGTCACACCCAGGGTCATACCCAGGGTCATACCCAGGGTCATACCCAGGGTCACACCCAGGGTCACACCCAGGGTCACACCCAGGGTCACACCCAGGGTCATACTGCGCGTCACACCCACAGTGAACTGAACACCGACGGACTCACAAACAGAATGAACCAAACATGGTCACAGTCTGTTACCCTGCCACACCCCCACCCTCCCCTTCCCACACAGGAAGAAAAGGGAACAGCGTCGAGAGGAGGCTGAGCAATGTGGGAGTGTGTCCGTTGCCAGGAGACATCTGTTACCAGCTGTCAAAGTTCTGATGGCCACACTACAAATCACTGAGGGAGAGAGACAAAGAGACAGAGAGAGAGAGAAGGGGGAGAGAGAGTGGGGGAGAGAGAAGAGAGGGGAAGAGGGACAGAGAGAGAGAGAGAGAGAGAGAGAGTGAGAAAGAGAAAGAGACTACACGCCGATGACGCTCGTCTTTCACACAGCGCCACACTTCACAGGCTTTCTTTTCATGTGGCACAATGTTACCTCTGTGAAGTGCCCCTTTATGAACTCAACCGACAGCCAGATAAACAATTACCTTGCTACCTGTTGCCCCCCAACCCCCACAGACTCTACTCTGTAATGTACTTCTTAGCTAATATGTGTCCCAAATTGAGAACAGTCCATGACTAGGGTGGCTGGAGTCTTTGACAATGTTTAGGGCCTTCCTCTGACACCGCCTGATATAGAGGTCCTGGATGGCAGGAAGCTTGTCCCCAGTGATGTACTCGGCCGTACACATTACCCTCTGTAGTGCCTTGTGGTTGGAGGCCGAGCAATTGCCATACCAGGCAGTGATGCAACCATGCTCTTGATGGTGCAGCTGTAGAATCTTTTTGAGGATCTGAGGACCCATGCAAAATCTTTTCAGTCTCCTGAGGGGGAATAGGCTTTGTCGTGCCCTCTTCACAACTTTCTTAGTGTGCTTGGACCATTTTAGTTTGCTGGTGATGTGGAAGCCAAGGAACTTGAAGCTCTCAACCTGTTCCACCACAGCTCGTCGATGAGAATGGGGGGGTGCTCGGTCCTCCTTTTCCTGTAGTCCACGATCATCTCCTTTGTCTTGATCACGTTGAGTCATGACGGTTCCTGCATCCAGTACACACTTTCAGTCACTTGGAGTTGCCACGGAAACACGCCCAGTTTACGGCTGGGAATTAGCGAAACGCTTTCCTGAAATAGTTTTTTTATCACATCTACCAGCACTGTGAGAAACACAGACCTGATAATGGAATGCTCACGGAAAAACAGAGAAAGAAAGAAAGAAAGAAAGAAAGAAAGAAAGAAAAAAAGAAAGAAAAAAAGAAAGAAAGAAAACAAGAGAGACAAAGATAGAAAGAAATATGGGCCATCAGGTTAGTGACTGAACCCACAGAGACTGAAAACGAAAGGATTTTCTAATTAGCGTCACCACAGTAATGTGACGTCCCTTCAGAGTTGATTACTGTCTTCTAGTCTGTCTGTCCATGCTGTTCACAAATTCGATACTAATAGTCACTAATATACTAAGAGTCACTAATAGTGCTCACAAATGACATATCCAACACTCTGAAACGATAGGGGGTGTAATAGCATGTATATAACATCTCAGTACATAACAGAACATGTAAAAAACTACATGTACATGACATAGGACTAGTAATGTAGGACTTCAGTCCATGCTAATTAGAAGTCCCAGGTACAGGCCTCAGAGCCGGCTA
Organism: Oncorhynchus tshawytscha; assembly: GCF_018296145.1. Classification (NCBI taxonomy): domain Eukaryota; kingdom Metazoa; phylum Chordata; class Actinopteri; order Salmoniformes; family Salmonidae; genus Oncorhynchus; species Oncorhynchus tshawytscha. The sequence goes on from NC_056455.1 coordinate 6,595,949, forward strand.
ATGAGGTGGACATTTCTAACATACTGCTTTATGAACTGGTAGTGCAATGCTTGTAGGGGCTCTGTAGGGAATGTTCCCCTTCTTACATCACACGCACACACACACACGCACGCATGCACGCACATGCACGCACACACACACACGCACGCACACACACACACGCGCACGCACAAACACACACACACACACACACACACACACACACACACACACACACACACACACACACACACACACACACACACACACAGTAGCAGCAAGCAGGCCAGCTTCCTTCAGCTTCCCCTGGTGTAGGGAGTCTATCTGCCCTTGGGGCCCTGTCCATTTCTCTGTTACCACGGCTGCCACATCAAAGCCGGGCAGCTGACGCCAGTTCACCAGGGGTGACCCTATCTCATGGAAATGAGGAGGAGCTTTCATTTTCACCTCTTACAGACCAACCACGGCCATATCCCTGTGTCTGCTATTCTCTTTCAATCCCCCCCTTTCTCTCTCTCATTGAAAAGGTGCCTCATCCAGATAATGGTTCTTTCTGAAACCTCTTCCCTCGGATATGGGGATATAAACCTTCTATTGAACCGCCATGTTTCTTTGTCCTTCTGCTTAGGCTGGCGTTTGTCAAGCAACTTTGGGTCCTTGAAAAGCGCTATAAAAATACCATGCACTATTATTGAGGTTGCTGATGCCGCTGCACTGTCTCTGTGACAAAGATTCCTCACATAGTAATAAACGCTGCTTGGGGGACAGATTCCTAATTAGTCTAATCAAGCTGAACATGTCCATGGTCAATGGAAGGAATGAGAAGGGTCCTTTCGCACTACATTTATCCAATATCATGATGATGATGTCTGCTGTGCACAGTTGCTTGTGACAATTTATACCGCATCTTACATTCAAATCAACAGGACAATAGCCATGTGCATTGTCATAACTGGGTATATGTGCATTGTCATAACTGGGGATATGTGCATTGTCATAACTGGGTATAGGTGCATTGTCATAACTGGGTATATGTGCATTGTCATAACTGGGTATATGTGCATTGTCATAACTGGGTATATGGCATTGTCATATGTGCATTGTCATAACTGGGTATATGTGCATTGTCATAACTGGGTATATGTGCATTGTCATAACTGGGTATATGTGCATTGTCATAACTGGGTATATGTGCATTGTCATAACTGGGTATATGTGCATTGTCATAACTGGGTATATGTGCATTGTCATAACTGGGTATATGTGCATTGTCATAACTAGGTATATAACTGTGCATTGTCATAACTGGGTATATGTGCATTGTCATAACTGGGTATATGTGCATTGTCATAACTGGGTATATGTGCATTGTCATAACTGGGTATAGGTGCATTGTCATAACTGGGTATATGTGCATTGTCATAACTGGGTATATGTGCATTGTCATAACTGGGTATATGTGCATTGTCATAACTGGGTATAGGTGCATTGTCATAACTGGGTATAGGTGCATTGTCATAACTGGATATATGTGCATTGTCATAACTGGGTATATGTGCATTGTCATAACTGGATATATGTGCATTGTCATAACTGGGTATATGTGCATTGTCATAACTGGGTATATGTGCATTGTCATAACTGGGTATATGTGCATTGTCATAACTGGATATATGTGCATTGTCATAACTGGGTATATGTGCATTGTCATAACTGGGTATATGTGCATTGTCATAACTGGGTATATGTGCATTGTCATAACTGGGTATAGGTGCATTGTCATAACTGGGTATAGGTGCATTGTCATAACTGGGTATATGTGCATTGTCATAACTGGGTATATGTGCATTGTCATAACTGGGTATAGGTGCATTGTCATAACTGGGTAAGGCAGGTAGCCTGGCGGGTTTGAGCGCTGGGCCAGTAACCGAAAGGTTGGAGGATTGAATCCGAACCCGAGCTGACAAGGTAAAAATCAGTCGTTCTGCCCCGAGCAAGATAGTTAACACACTGTTCCCCGGGCGCCAAAGATGTGGATGTCGATTAAGGCAGCCCCCCGCACCTCTCTGATTCAGTGGGTTAAAAGTGGAAAACACATTTCAGTTGGATGAATTCAGTTGTACAACTGACGAGGTACAGTATGCCCTTTCTCTAAAGGTCTTGTATTGTTTGTCTGTGAGATTACATCGAGGGAATCAATAGGTTTCCTAATTCCCGAAAGATAATTTCACGCTGTTCTCAAATCAAAGTTAATTTGTCGCGTACACAGATTAGCAGACGCTAAAGCAGGTGCAGCTAAAGGCTTTTGTTTAAAGGTCCAGCAGTGCAGTAAATGTCTAACAGTACAATACTAATACAGAATTATAAAGTGAGGGGTTCGAGCCCTGAATGCTGATTGGCTGACATCCGTGGTATATCAGACCGTATACCATATGGGTATGACAAAACATTTATTTTTACTGCTCGGATTACATTGGTAACCAGTGTATAATAGCAATAAGGCACCTCGGGGGCTTGTGATATATGGCCAATGTAACACTGCTAACTCCGCGATGCGTCGTGCCTATGAATAGCCCTTAGCCGTGGTATATTGGCCATATACCACTCCTCCTTGGGCCTTATTGCTTAAATACTCTTCCTGTGCCTTGCCTGTCTGGGGTAGGGCCTGCCTGACACAAACAAATAAACAAACAAACTAACACACACACACACCACTCACAGACACAAAGACACACACTCTGACAGAAGAAAGGCAGTAACACAGCTAGAGGGCCTTGTCTTGTATTTGTCAACATCGGGCACCACAGCAGGACTCATCATTATGGGTGGCATGGAAGGACACACAGAGCACAGTACTACTTTCTATATTAGGGAAAGATCAGAAGGTTTAAGTTGCAGTCATTGGTTTATTCTCGTCTTTCTCTTCATCGTTACCTCAGTTTATTTATTTACATGCTTTTCCCCCTTGGTTTCTCTCTCTCTCAGTGACCTCTCTACCTTCAGCTTGACCCGTGCCTTGCCCTAGTTGTAAGACTTAAGGGGAGGTGAGTTGTGTGTGTCTACGTCCCCCTCCCTATAACAGCACAGAGGGCTCGTCCAGCCTTGACTATCTGTAGGTAACATATGGTTCTCTGGAGCAGCTAGCACTCCTCGCTCACTGGGCCCCTCCTCTGAGCACATATCATATCCTATTAAAGCTCGGCCGGCACATGCTTTCCAATTACAGAGTGAGATTTACAGCCCCGGAGAGTAGCCCTAATCCAACTCAGCAAGAGGGAGGAAAGAGGAGGGCAGAGAGGTGACAAGATGAAAGACAAGATGAAAGAAAAAAGAAGAAGAAGAAGCAAGAGTGTCTATGAAAAGGGGAGGGCAGGCAGCAAGAGAGAGAGAGATCATGGGTAAAGTCTGAGCGGTATAGTGAGGGGAAAGGAGAGGTCTCAGACAGTCTCCACTGAAAATGCTCTATGCATTAGCAATATAAGAGGAGGGGGAGGGGCGACATTGTTGGACAATGATGTAATCCGGTTACTTTAAATGATTTACAACCCGATGGTGGTTTGACCTTCTGGAACTGGCCTAGGATCCGTTTGCACTTTGACACACAGAGAGCGAGACACTAACGAACCCATGTCACACTCATCGTACCCCTTTACTCTGACCTCGGCATAGTGATCACTCGTTGATATCTGGGCTTCATCACACTTAAAAGGGAGGACTGATGAATGTGTGTGTGTGTGTCCTCGCTCAGTCCACCCCATCCATCACCTCCCGTAAAGACCCTGCATGCTCTGCACATATAATATCATGACTACCCACCAAAACTATGAAGCTTCTGACATGAGTAATGTATGTGGTCAGAGAGGAAAGAGACAGGGTTAAGAAGAGGAGGAGAAGAGACACTGAACATGCCCCCCCCCCCTCTTTGAGAGGTTTCTTATCGGGGGCACACACACACACTGGACGATGGCGTCCATGGCGCCAGACTCAGGGGAAGAGGTGATCGAACCCTCAGGAGATCCTTCATCTGTATCTTTTTACTGCTGACTGCCTGCCGCACACACACACACACACACACACACACACACACACACACACTCAGTCATGCTTCTTGTACAAGCCTCCTTCAGTTCAGAGCCTAGCTCTCTCCCTGAGTTGCAGAGTCCTTAAACACATGACAAGTGATTGAACTATAAAAACAGCCTGCAGGGACCAGGGGACCTAACAAGGACCGAGCCACATGACAGTGTCTCCTCTCAGGCCTCTGGTGGTAACCTTTGACCTTAAATATGGCCTTCCCTATAGGGCAAGGAATGGCAACTTTGATGGAGGTGAGGGCCACAAAAAAATCGGAACTCATCATGAGGTCCTAACCTTTTGGGGCCCTAAGCGGTTTTGCCATGGGGCGCAGAGAAGATTTTGTAACGTTATAACTAATTTCATGCAATTCTACTCATTTTGCAAAGGGACGCTGAACACGCTTACAGTTTTCCAGCTTATTTCCTGGAATTGTACACATTTTCCAATAGGGTGGAGAGAATTGTTTGCCATCTTTTAATATGATATCTGAATGAGAGTGACTAACAAAATCAATGGGTGCCCCCTGGTCGGAAAATCAATGGGGGCCCCCTGGTTGGTATTTTGCCCATGATACTAAAGGTTTAGATAGCTGGATGCTAGACTAACTTACCAATCTAAAAAATGTTAGCTGACATTGGCTATTTGAGTGATTGTCAGGGAGAAAAACTGCTCAAGCACAACCAAATTTCGAAATTGCACTTTGTGTATTCTACTATTTTAACTCTCAACAGTAAGTTGAGATCCCGACTCAGTACCTAAAAAAATAATAATAATTGATCCGTGGGCCAACAAAAGGGGGCACCCGGGCCGCTAGTTGCCCATCCCTGCTATAGTTGGCAAAGTGATGAAGCAACCCCAGAGCAGCCCTAATTAAGAGACTGCGACCAATATAATCAACTTCCATATAGGGCAGCAGGGCTAAGCAACAGCATGGCTGAGCCTATATGCTCATTAAGGTTCCACAGTACACTTCAACAGTGTTGCAGGCTGAAAGAGTATAGAAGAGAGATTCTCTGAATGGTTAAGATGTGTGTCGCAGGGACTTTTTACACTATCCCCCATCCCTGACTCACACCCAGTCAGAGAGCATTAGAACCAATGACTCAGTCTTCAGTAAGTCTTGGCCTCTATTTGGAGATTTTTGGGGAACCTCCTGCTAAAAGTCTAAGATAGCCACTAGTTTTAAAGTATTAGTACTGTATATATGAAAAGATATCCATCAGAGCCTTCTTAAGTAATGGTTTCTTATCTTACATAATAACGGATACAATAAAACGTACACTATATATACAAACGTATGTGGACAGCCCTTCAAATTAGTTGATTCGGCTATTTCAGCCACACCCATAGCTGACAGGTGTATAAAATCGGGCACACACACACACATCTCCATAGACAAACATTGGCATTAGAATGGTCTTACTGAAGAGCTCAGTGACTTTCAACGTGGCACTGTCATAGGATGCCACCTTTCCAACAAGTCGGTTGGTCAAATGTCTGCCCTGCTAAAGGTAGCCCGGTCAACTGTAAGTATTGTTATTGTGAAGTGGAAACGTCTAGGAGCAACAACGGCTCAGCCATGAAGTAGTAGGCCAGAATGGGATCAGAATGGGATAGCTGAGTGCTGAAGCACGTAGCGCGTAACAATTGTCTGTCCTGGGTTGCAATATTCACTAGCAAGTTCCAAACTGCCTCTTGGAAGCAATGTCAGCACAAAAACTGTTAGTCGTGAGCTTCATGAAATGGGTTTCCATGGCCAAGCAGCCGCACACAAGCCTGAGATCACAATGTACAATGCCAATTGTCGGCTGATGTGGTGTAAAACTCGCTGCCATTGGACTCAGTGGAAACGCGTTCTCTGGAGTGATGAATCACACTTCACCATCTGGCATTCCGATGGACAAATCTGGGTTTGGCGGATGCCAGGGGCATGCTACCTGTCCCAATGCATAGTGCCAGTGTAAAGTTTGGTGGAAGAGGAATAATGGTCTGGGGCTGGTTTTCATGGTTCGGGCTAGGTCCCTTAGTTCCAGTGAAGGGAAATCTTAACGCTACAGGATACAATGACATTCTAGAAGATTCTGTGCTTCCAACTTTGTGGCAACAGTTTGGGGATGGCCCTTTCCCGTTTCAGCATGACAATGCCCCCGTGCACAACGCGAGATCCATACAGGAATGGTTTGTCGAGATTGGTGTGGAAGAACTTGACTGGCATGCACAGAGCCCTGACCTCAACCCCATCGAACACCTTTGGGTTGGGACTGCGAGCCAGGCCTAATCACCCAACATCAGTGCTCGACCTCACTAATGCTCTTGTGGCTGAATGGAAGCAAGTCCCCGCAGCAATGTTCCAACATCTAGTGGAAAGTCTTCCTGAAAGAGAGGCGGCTGTTATAGCAGCAAAGGGGGGACCAACTCCATATTAATGCCCATGATTTTGGAATGAGATGTTCGAGGAGCAGGTGTCCACATACTTTTGGTAATGTAGTGTGTTTGAAAATGTAACTTAAGTGACTCTAGGGTAGGCTAGTGATGGTAAATTTAGCCTAGTTTGTGTCTATACACTGCATTGCTATCCATTTGGCAGCTTTAATGTTATTACATCGTTATTCCAGTGACATTGCAAACTTATGGGAACAAAAATATAAACATAGCCTATGGCAATGGATAGGCAAAAATGGGCAACGTTCGGAGATTGATTTAAATACCCTACAGAGCTCAGGATTTTCCATCTATATCCTACACGAAATGGGGACCTGCTTTGAGAAGTGTATTTGGAACAATATTCCACAGAATGATCCATAGGTACAAGAGCTTTTCAACAACAAGACATTATTATCATATAAAACATTTAAATGGAGCTTACCTGTGACAACAATCCATAGGAGGATGAAAAGCTGATGAGAAAATAATATCATGTTCACTCTGTGTAACGTTTCGTCCGAGTTCAGATAATCAAGAGCAACAAGAACAGCGGTGAAGTAACGGTCCTACTGGAGACGCAAATAACTAACTCCCTTCGTCTGTCTGTGTCTGCCACAGGTGGGTCTCTCTTTGAGCCCGTTTAGAGGTCTCAGCCCTATTAAATGCTTAGTCCCTCCTCATGGGGCGGGCTCTGCTGCCTCCCTCCAACAAGCTCGGTCAATGACAGTCCTGAGTGTCCGCTCGCCAATACCGGGAAAGTAGATAAGGTGAGTTGCGCACAAGACCTCGGCCTGTGGTATTTTTGGCATCTGGCATTGGCGATTATTTCATGTGCTTTTATATTACAGTATTTGAACTATTCAACCAACACTCACTTTTGGACATTGTTTGCAAGTAAAACTTCTATGATGACAAATCAAGTATAAAAACGTTTTATAAGACCTGCACCAATGTCCCCACCTGAAGGAAACGTTTTGATAAGTTGAAGCCTGCTACATTTTTCATAGAGGACTTGTTTATACAAACGGGCAATTAAGATGTAATAAATACACATTTGCAAGTCTTTATGAGCTATAACCTACTGTAGGATAATGTTCCCGTTGGGAGGATTTTATGGCTGTATCTGATCAGATAGCATTTCCATCACAACACGTGGCATTTGTTTGCATCTGGTAAGATCAACACAATGTATAAACATTTATATGGTTCCTGGACCATGGCATTTCTAACTTTATGCATTCAAATGTATGTGAATGGTCCTCTTAGGCAAAATTTAGAGGCATTGTAATAGTCTACTGAATAGACAAAGGCACATGATGGACAATACACAAAAGGTGCTATCTAGAACTTAAAGGTGTTCTTCAGCTGTCCCCATAGGAGAAACCATTTGAGTAATTATTTTTGGTTCCAGGGATAACCCGTTTGTGTTCCATGTAGAACCAACCCTCTGTGGAAAGGGTTCTACCTGGAACCATAAGGGCTCTACCTGGGACCAAAAATAATTATTCAAAAAGGGTTCCCCTATGGGGACAGCTGAAGAACCGTTTTGGAACGCTTTTTTTCTGAGTGTACCTAACCTTTTCTATACTTGAATCAAATTAGCCTGAGGTGTTCTTGCTCTGCGGGTTTTATTGATCTGAAGACGTCGGGCATTTGACAGCACAAAAAACGGTCTCAAAGGGTAACATATTCATTAATACGCACATATTTGATCTCAACACTAAACTTTCAGATGCGTCAAGTGCTTGCCTCTTATCGTCAGATATTTGAGGAGTGCCAAGGAAAACACACATCACACCTGTAGGCTAGCCTATGCAGTATCCCCAATAGATATTAACGACAACCAGAGACATCTTGCTTAATTCATGAAAGTCACTCCGTGATAGGTATATCTGTCTGACAATGCCATTTTAATCATTCCTTAGAGTTATGTGATTATTACAGGTGAATTAATTGAATCAATTGAATTGAATTGTATGGATTTTATTGTTTGTGGTGGTGTTAAGACAAAATAATCTCCAATCAAAATCACCAATTGGGCCATTTATGTGCAGGCCTAGGCTAGCCTGCATAAAAATCATATCCAGTCGACCAGTTTTTTAAAAACCTCTCAAATTCAACATAAAGCTTGTGTTGTGTCTTATAAGGGGTTGCACCCTGGTCTCATAGACTAGACGTCAGCGGTGTTTATGTGACTTAGGCTTTACAGTGATTCAAATTGTGGGCACCATCCGAGAGAGAACAAGAGACGGCATGCCATGCCGCGGTGCACTTGACTGGCGGTCCTTGGGGTAATTACATACGCTTAGATATTCAAACAAATAAAGCAATATTGTGCAACACTCTTCAGTGTTTTCCCTTAGTCAGTGACGGCCGGTATTATCACCGCGCGCATGTAAAGCAGCAATGAGATTCAGTCCCTTGGGTAACCTGGCAGAGGTCATGGTTGGTATAAGTACAACATTGCTAGACTGCTGGCGTCTCTTTGGGGTTCTCTCAGTTGCCATCGGTTTTCAGTCGTCTTCTCATCAGACTGTTGCATAATGGTGTTTTCTCTCCATGTGATAGCCTACAGGACTTGTTCTCGGATGTATGTTCCACTTCTATTTTCATCGGTGGTCTTAATGCAAGCATTGGTCCAGTCATAAGTTGCATATTCTTTGTGATGAGTCAGCCTGGTCTCATAGACTAGAAGTAACATATTAAACATAAATATGAAATACAGAAATTAGTATGATAGTGTAACGACCCTGGGTTTATGAGCGCGGAAATCGACTCTGCCGCACGAGCGTGCTGTTGCGGCACACGCGCTGGACTTCGGGGCTAGAAGGTCGAGGGTTCGAGACCTGCTCCCTGCCCTGTTTCATTACAATATGTTACATTTGGTATGGTTACATAAGACAGAAGGTTACTTCAAGTGGAACTGACAGCATTTGAACCACTTTGCAGATATGACACAAACAACAAAATTATGACAATTTTGTCATAATATCAGTCAAAAATATAAAATTCCCAGTTTATGCTTCAAAACCAACTTGATAAGAGGTTTTAAAAATAGATTATATTTGACTCAAAATTCCATGACAAAAAACATTTACTCTCAGGTTGTAAATCCCAGCTGGCCTGGTACATTGCTTGCTGCCGCCACCCATTCGGTTTCAATGACTCAATATTTTGAACAAAAACAGACTGTCTGTAACTAAGGCTGGAAATGTCAATACAATCAAACTAGCAAGGGGCAATGATCACAAGTCAGTCATAACGTTGCTAAAAGGCTTGCGCATGTGTCAAACACAAGGCCTGCGTGCTAAAATAGGACACACAAGGGAGTATAAATGAGTCAACAGTTGAGTCAACGGCTTTATTAAATTACAGCCTGATGCGCTCGCATCGCTGAATTCAACTTCAATTGCGCTGCTTCCGTGTGGCCCGTTTACAGTGTGCAGCGGAGGGGAAGTGTATAGACACATGCCAAATTCCTAGCGACTAGGCTACTAAAATGTTGCAGTCTTGCTTCGGATTTTAAAGCATGACAATGAATAACCAAAAACAAAACCTGCAACAAAAAACCATGCAAAGGAGAAACATGTAGGCCTATTAGAGCAACGTTTGGGCAGTAGCCTACGCTGGCTAATCAGCTACCGTACATTTTGAGTGCACCATACAGCAATGATGCGTTCAACTGCACCGGTGATCCATGCAGTGCAAAAAAATGAAAGGGTCACACCATATTATGCACATCTGCAAGCATAGCAGCAAGGCTGGATAAATATAATTTATCTCTTCTTCTGTTTTATTATGTTAAAATGTTATATACAGCATCTTAAGTGGACATTATAAAGGGACATGTTTTTTTCTAATAAAACAATGGTCACTTTGGGTCGCAGTAGCGCGTAAAAAAATTACCTGCGAATTCGTTGTTTTTTCAATACTGAGTTTTCCCCCTCTTTCATTTTTCAGTGGCTACAACTAGAGATGCAGGTGTCATTTGGTTAGTGAGCAATAAATGTTAATCACTTTGCCAGCTAGCTAGCTATGCTGAACTTGAATGACTGTTATCCAGAGTTAGCACATATCTTAGTTGTCAATCAAATGCATTCAACTGAGGGAGAGAGCCTACCTTTTTATGGTTGTTTGATCAATACAATTGTGAAGTTCCAAAATGTAAGAGGACTCCCATGGTATTTACATATTCACAGAAATCCATTCAGGTGTATTTTGTGTCTTTTGGCAAATGCGTTTTAATGATCTAAAGTTGTGCTACTGCCGGTAAACACACAGTCCAGTTCAAAGATAATGAGGACAGGCCTGTCTGGCAGTAGAACACAGGCCCACCGTAGCTCTGACTGACGATGGCGCCAGTCCTAGACAAGACAGATGTTTTTATTAGATTTTATTTACTGCACTGTTAATTCCTTGTCCAAACGCACGGCCGCTTTCCCACTATATATTGCTATAGAATTCGTTGGATCTTTTTTAACAGCTTTTAATTTCCTTAAAACCGGTCAAACTGATTGGTCATTTGGAAACCTTCCCTAGTCCGTAAACGTCCTAAATTACTGATGTCAACTATACTGATGTATATATATATATATATATATATATATATATATATGCGACATGTAACAGTTTCATACATTTTACTGAGTTATATTTCATATAAGGAAATCAGTCAATTTAAATAAAATCATTAGGCCCTAATCTATGGATTTCACATGACTGGGAAAGTGTGCAGCCATGGGTGGCACTGGGAGGATAGGGCCACCCACTGGGGAGCCAGCCAGGCCCAGCCAATCAGAAATATTTTTTCCCCATAAAAGGGCATTATTACAGACAGAAATACTCCCCAGCACCCCCCTCAAGATGATCCCACAGGTGAAGAAGCCAGATGTGGAGGAGGTCCTGGGCTGAGGTTGTTACTGCAAAATGTTCTAAAAGGATGTTGGAGGCGGCTTATGATGGAGAAATTAAAATTGAATTCTCAGACAACAGCTCTGGTGAGCATTCCTGCAGTCAGCATTCCATTTGCATGCTCCCTCAAAACATGAGACATCAGTGGTATTGTGTTGTGTGACCAAACTGGACATTGTAGAGTGGCCTTTTTATTGTCCTCATCGCAAGGTGCACATGTGTAAGCAATTATCATGCTGTTTAATCAGCTTCTTGATATGCCACACCTGTCAAGTGAATGGATTATCTTGGCAAAGGAGAAATGCTCACTAACAGGAATGTAAACAAATTTGTGCACAAAATTTGAAAAAAATAAGCTTTTTGTGCATGTGGAACATTTCTGGGATCTTTTTATTTCAACTCATGACACATGAGACCAACACTTTACATGTGTTTATATTTTTGTACAGTATATATTTTTGATGATGCATTGGTCCGTCTATAAATGACATTCTTGTGAGCAAAGCTTTGTTTAGTATTCTAGACAATCATCTAGCACTGACAGAAGAGAAGCTGCATGCATCTAATTATAGACAGGTTTACTAACACATAGCCTTCAAATAGTTGAAAAAGATAAGCAGAAAAATATGTAAATGATGCTTTAAAAAAAAAAATTCTTCCCCTGCACTGTCTTTCCGCCGTCCCTGAGTAATGTACGCAGGTGGCCTACATGAAAACGCAATCACTAGTTGTGTTTATGCCACATTAAAAAGGTAGACTAATACATTTTAAAATGTTCAATGACAAACCTTTACTATTAGGCCCATGGAGAACCTATTAAATGAAGAGAGAGTCACGTGGGTTCCCGTGTGGCTCAGTTGGTTGAGCATGGCACTTGCAATGCCAGGGTTGTGGTTTTGAATCCCAAGGGGGACCAATATTAAAATGTATGCACTCACTACTGTTAAGTCACTCTGAATAAGTGTGTCTGTTAAATGACTAAAATGTAAAAATAAAAAGATTCTATGATTAGGCCCAGAAAAAAAGTGTGTGCAGACATCCAGTAGGAGGTCCCTGTACTGAGAATAAATTAACTCTATTTTCACCCATGTCCATACAAATGTAACATATTATACTAATTTCAGTGTCCCGGATTTATATTTACTAGGTTACATCTACCCCAGAGTCTAGGTTGGATGAGTCCCTTTCCATAAACAAGAGAGGCCTCTAATATATCCATATATGTTGTCTCAAACTGATTGAGCAAACCTTCCCAGAACAATGGCGATTTTCAAATACGCTTGCCCGTTTTAAAATCAATTGGCTATGTTGAGTTGAAGAACAGAATGTACAATGAAAGCACAGACCTCAAAATGACCCAAACTCAAATTATTTGTGTAGCCAACTATAAAGTTCGTTAAAAACTATTAAGTTAGTAAAAAGATTGTAAACTGCTGTAAACTCTCGGATTACAAAACATTTCACGTAACTCATGACTAATTATCAAGGAAGTCATTACTCAGAAATGGGGTCAATAAAATGTACCAATATGTCATTGTGTTTTCCCAAGGAGTGGTCAATAGATTTTTTACGTTTGTCATACTGAGATACCATAATGCACTGACTATTTTGAAGAATACCCATTAGTTTGGTATTCAAGTCTTAAAGCTGACTGGTATGCATTAAACAACACAACTCAACCCCTCAATACTTAGTTGAGGATAAGAATGACCTAGAGTATTTACTTTTTATTTAACTAGGCAAGTCAGTTAAGAACAAATTCTTATTTACAACGGCCTAGGAACAGCGGGTTAACTGCCTTGTTCAGGGGCAGAACAACAGATGTTTTATCTTGTCAGCTCGGGGATTCAATCTAGCAACCTTTTGGTTACTGGCCCAACACTCTAACCACTAGGCTACCCGAGTAGCCTGGTTTCCAGATCTGTTTGTGCTTTTGCCAACTCCTCGGCCGTATGGTGTGAAAACAATCTTCAGGAGTTGTCTAAAGCACAACGAGGTCTGGCGACCAGACTAGAGCGAGACACAGATCTATCTATACTATAGGGGAATGTCTCACTGTTCTATATTTGGGAGGTGTGCTGCCCAAATTGCGGCCTTCCCGAGTTCCGACTAAGTGCTTGTGATAAGTTATTTTTTGAAAGTTATTGATTCTCTGTAGCGAAGTTATGCTCTCTCGTGTAGTATTTGGACGTATTTTATGTTGGTTCATTCAGGAGTAATATCATTTTGGGGGAAATTGTAATATAATTCTGGCTAAATGATTTTGATTTATCAGGGGGTGCTGCAGCAACTCTACTTCACGTGGCCATGTTTGCCATATAGTACTTGTTTTCGGATGCACAGTATCACACGGCATGGATGACGGACATCCACAAATGAATACATACCATACGAAATGTGACATATCATACTAAATGGAGTATATCAGATTTACATCTATTCCTGAATCCAGGTTGGATGAGACCCCTTCCCTGAACAAGTCGGGCCTGTAATATAAAATACATCCATGCACGAGGTCTCAAACTGATTGCACAAAGCTTCCAGAACAATGGCAATTTTCTTTTGACGTTCTCTTTGGAGTTTCAAATTCACGTGCCGATTTTAGAATCAATTGGCTGCGTTGAGTTGAAGAACAGAATGTGTACAATGAAAGCACAGTCCTCGAAATGACCCAATACAAAAATGTTGTGTAGCCAAGCAACTGTCAAAGGTCAATAAAAAAAGATGACCAATATAGCTGGCAGGACTGTTATCATTTGCTCTACGTGTGTTATTGAGATGATAAAGGATCGGTGTGGTCCATCAGGCAAATAGAGTTGATGACCACAGGATAGCTATTTGAAGGTGGTCAGCTAACCATACTGTATTTAAGTCTTTCCACAGTAAATGACTGATAGTGTTACCATTTTGTTACACTTTCAGTAAGTGTAATATGTGGAAAGACCCATCTGTGCTTACGCATCGTTTGGCTAGACAATAAGTTGGAAAAACAAATGTGCTGCCTGGCACCCAGGCTACAATACTGAAGAATCCATGATGCAAAACAAAAGCTGCCAACTTTTTCAGACATCTGCCATAATTAATATTGAACTGTCACAAAACAGACCAAAAAAAAAAAAAAAAAAATTATTATATATATATATATATATATTGTTTTAAATTAGATAAATTGACTACTTAATGACACCCTCTTGATAGCCCATAACAAAGCACAAGGAACTGCTCTCTCAGTTTACAACATTTACCATCACTCACAACAAATTACCAAGTCATTAGACTCAGAAATGGAGTCAATCAAATGTACTATTACGTCAGTGTGTTTTCCCAAGGAGTGCTAAATTGTTTTTTAAATTTGCGATACTGAGATGCCATAATGCACTGACTATTTGAATAATACACATTCGTTTTGTGTCCAAGTCTTAAAGCCGACTGGTATGCATTAAACAACAAAACTCAACCCCTCAATACTTAGTTGAGGATAAGAATGAGCTAGAGTAGTCTGGTTTCCAGGTCGGTTTGTGCCATATGGTGTAAGAACCATCTTCAGGAGTTGTCTAAAGTACAACAAGATCTGGCGACCAGACGAGAGCTAGACACACCCACATGCATCTATAGGTGAATGTCTCATTGAAAAGATCCGAGATTCAGCAAGTCTGATCATCATGTATCTGGGATGTCTTCCAGTCAGTTTTAGGACGACAAATGGGGTCCAACCAGAGTCGAAGGCCTCAATCTACATTTGGGCAAAATGTCCTTGAATCTCACGTACTGTACCAACCCCAGTTCCAGTCCTGGCTGAGGAGCCATCAGCTCCAGACAAGCTCAGCTCTGGCCTTGGTCAGTATGAATGGAGATCAACTCCATCTCTCATTATTGTTTACTACTCAATATCTCCTATACATGTAGCCTTTCTCCAACACATCCCAGATGTTGAGGGATGTGTAGGAGAACTCTGTTGAGTTATCTAGTGCTTTGATGGGAAGAGAGAAACAAGTTGATGAAGCCTAAAAGAGAGAAAGAACTGGCAAAACAGTGTTCAGAGGCCAAGGTTAAGTCAGTGCTTGGCCTCTTGATGACCAGCCAAGAACACCTCCTTGACATTCCACTCAGCACAAGCTGGGAGTCAACCCCATTGATTTGAGCTTTAATACAAACATGTGTGTAAACTATATTTTCCCTTGTTGCTGCACCCCTATTGGGCACATGGTTTTCTTCCTGTACCTTTCCATTATGACAGGAAATGGGTAACGCGACTGCTTCCACATATCAGTGGGAGTATGATAGGATGACAAAGCCCAGTGACTAAACCACGTATCATGTCTGATTTATTATACACTATTCATCCAAACGCGCTCACCTGATACAACTAACACAGACATACAGTAACATTGGGGAAAGGAATTGACTAACCTGAATTCCTGGCCATAAATCAATGTCAATGAATAAGGCACTCCTTCATGTAGATATAAAGCAGAAACCTTTTATCAAAATTGGCTACATATTCTTTCACGAGGGTGTAACGAAAGACAAACACATAGGCCAATACAGCCTGGCAACATCAATAGATATGAAATTGATTACATTACTGCTAAAAGCTGGTTTTGGCTAGTAATTCAATAGACAGAAGTAGGTCATTCACTCAGGTCATAAAAATACTCTACATCTGTGGGCTAATCAAAAGGTCAATTATCAAATACATCACCACTACAATGGCAACATGAACAGAAATCAACACAAACTCTTACATGTAAATGCAGAGAAATGGAATACATGGCAATGTCTGATTTTAACCTGGGGAAGCACTTTAATTCCTCGAACAGTGCCCGAAGAGGAACTGACAAAGGTGTCAACTCACCAGTGCATAACCATGGAAGAGTGCAGAGCTTTTGAAAGTAGGCTTCCTTGTGGGAACCTCTACTAAGAATGCCAACATGATTGTTATTTTGTGTAGAGGACGATGCACACAGTGTGGGTTGACTCATAACCCGCTATTTAGGGTCATGAAATAATGTGTGGATGAAGGGTGGGTGGGTGGCAGGTTCAATAAAGTAATATAAATCCCTAAATGTATAGCCTAATTATTGTGTGATTTATATCTATAGGCTACATTTGTTTTTATTGTATTATTTTTTAGGCTGTCATTAGGGTCATAAAAAAAAAGACTCTGCATGGTCAATCTGACATATGTGGCCGTACAGCATTTCCTGTGATGCAGCCTATGCAGAAGTCAGAGCATTAGGAGCCAATTTAAGCTAGATCTGAAAAGGTGGTCGGAGACTCCGTATGGAGGGAGGGATGCAATTGCAGATCCTCCAGAGGCCGAAATGAGCTCCGTACCGCATCACTGCGCCTCCCAAATTTTGCAACAGCGCAGAGGGCTCTGTATAACTCCGCGTTGACATGATTGGCTGACGGTAGGTGGGGGTGGGAGGTCCTGTAAAAACCTTCACAACAGCTCTGCGAAGTGCAAGGAGTAGGAATGCCCTGCCAATGCAGATGTCGGATTGACCATGCAGCGCCTTTAAACGAAGAGTTTGTGTTTATACAGGACCTCCCGCCCCGACCTACCATCAACCAATCATCATTGGTGAAGTGTTAAAAGAGGATGATAGCAGTACTGGCTTTGTTATGTGTGATGATTGAGAGGCGCTATACAAATTCCAGTCACAAGACGGGGACTTCAAATACGGCCTACGGCACGTCAAGGGAACTGTAGACTACTGTTCAGATTAGTTCAATTGAAATCTGGACACCGACTGTAGGTCTACATAACCTTACTATTAACTCAGAATTAAGCATTTATTGCAGTAAAACGATACACCAAATGTACATTTAAAAAAAAAAAATCAGGAATCAAGGTAAGACCCAGATGCAGACTGTCGAAGTAACAATGTTTATTGTAGCAACCAGGCAGGCAAAGACAGGCAGGAGTCGAAAATCCAGGGTAAGGCTAAGGTACCGGATAGCAGGCGGATTCAGGGTCAGGGACGGGCAGAGTAGTTAGGCAGGCGTGTACAGGGTCAGGACAGTCAACGGTCAAAACCAGTAGGAAGAGGAAAGAGGCTGGGAAACGATAGGAGCTTTCAGGAAAACCGCTGGTTAGCTTGAACGAAAAACTTGAACTGGCAACAAACAGACAGAGAACACAGGTATAAATACACAGGGGATAATAGGGAAGAGCAGCGACACCTGGAGGGTGGTGGAGACAAGCACAAAGACAGGTGAAACAGATCAGGGCGTGTCAATTTTGACTTGGGAACCGGAGTGAATAAATATTTATTTCCTTCAGCATTTTGAGAGAATGCGAATGCACAGTTAGTACCTCTACAGATGTCCCCATCTTGATCAGTATCATAAAAGCTGATAGTATTTGGTCAAACTGATGCAATTTGGAAATTTCACAGAAAATATTTCCTGTTTTTTGGGGGAGCATTTTCTCCCCTGTGCCTAAATGTCTTTGCTTCATGAAAGAAGCAGAGGTGACAGAGAACCTTATCGAAGTCGACTAGGTTGAAGCATTCATTCTATCGATTTATGACATTCTGGTGAGCAAGGGTTTATTTAGTTTTCATGGGCAACTTCCACTGAGTGCACAAAACATTAAGCCCTTTCCATGACGGACTGATCAGGTGAAAGCTATGATCCCTTACTGATGTCACTTGTTAAATCCACTTAAAATCAGTGTAGATGAAGGGGAGGAGACAGGTTAAAGAAGGCAAGACAAAAGATTTAAGTGCCTTTGAATGGGGTATGGTAGTAAGTGCCAGGCGCACTGGTTTGTGTCAAGAACTGCTACGCTGCTGGGTTTTTCACGGCCAACAGTTTCCTGTTTGTATCAAGAATGATCCACCACCCGAAGGACCTCCAGCCAATTTGACACAACTGTGGGAAGCATTGGAGACATGGGTCAGTATCCCTGTGGAACACTTTCAACACATTGTGAGTCCACACCCCGACAAATTGAGGCTGTTCTGAGGGCAAAAAGGAGGGGGGTGCAACTCAATAATAGGAAAGCGTTCTTAGTGTTTTGTACACTCAGTGTATAATGACAAGAGAAGCTGCATGTATCCAATTATAGACAGTTGACTAAGAAATCGATAGAACCTTGGATTCCCCAAACTATATCTGCAAAAAGGTGGATTCTGAGAATTGGCTTTAATGTTCTGAACCGTGATCGGTTTGAATGGCATCAGCAATTTTCTTGTATTCTTTTGAACTTAACATGAATTGGGGTATTGAGTACTATATTTGGAGCACGTTGCACTGTGAATGAGGAAATATATGACTGTTTCTCCCTCGAGTTGTGTGAGAAACCACACGCTTGCTCCGTAAATGCACGTGAGAACTATGCACATTTATCCAAACAACATGGGAGAAATCAGACTCTTGCGCTGCTGACATGTCAGGACTGTTTTCTTGGTACTTAACCATGTCTCTGGACTTCACACATCTACTGAAATATGGTGTTGAAGACTGGTGACTATGGATTGTCGTTCAAATGCAATCTATAAATCCAAAAGTCGTAACCCTCGATCTAGACTGGCCATTATCTAGTTGCTTCTACTGTCTGGAAATGTGCAATCTAACCCAGGTCCTGACATTCTTACCCCTGCCGAATTAAGAAGTCAGAGAGGCCTAAAGTTTCTGCATTTGAATGTAAAAAGTCTTCTGCCGAAGCTTGATTTTGTGAATATATGGATAAAAACTGCCGACCCTGATGTATTTATGCTTTCTCAAATCTGGCTCGAAAAATCTATTACAGACAAAAATATTGGCAGAAATAGTTAATGTTTTTCGTACAGATCGTAAATCTAAGGGTGGTGGTGTTGCTGTATACGTAGAAGACAAATTCTCAGGCAGGCGTTCTGACTTCTGTTACTAAACCTAAGCAATTTGAATGATCTGTCTTTGAACCTAAACCTTGGCTCATCTTATTCTTGTATCTTGTTGTTATCGACCATCTGCTACTGCTGGCTCTCTGGATTGTATTTTCAAATTATTATCACAGAATGTCAATTCTGAATTTGTCCTGATGGGTGATCTGAATCAGGACTGGTTAACATCTAGCTCTGATCAACTCAAAGTTCTATGCAATACATATAATCTCACTCAGATTGTCAACAGTGTAACGAGGTCCAATATAAAATATCCTCTTTGATTGATTTGACCCAATAATCATCGTTTTAATGCTTATGGTATTTTTTTTGCAAATGACATAAGTGATCACTGTGCTATTGCCTGTGTGAGAGATGGTAAAATTCCTAAGCAATCTCCATGTGTCATTACGAAAAGAAACTGGAAGCAGTTTGATATTCAAGTTTTTTTTTTATACATGATGTATCTAGCATTGAATTGAATGGAATTAATCCCTGATGTTAAACCAGCCTTTTCTTACTTCCACAATGCATTCCAAAATGTATGCAAAAGGCATGCCCCAAATTCAGGATTAAGGGCAGAGAGAACCCTTGCTTTACTGAGGAATTTACTAAAATCATAAGGGAACGAAATGCTATGTGGGCTAAAGCAAGAGGGACTGGTTCGGCGGATGACTGGATGGCTTTTAAACGTCTTCGAAATGGGTGTGGCTATGACCCGTAAATTGAAAGCAGATCACTACCTGAAATCTACATTGGATAATTGAAATAATGTTGGCAAGTAGTGAAAGGTTTGGAGTGCAAAAAAAAATACACAGCTTCCCAAACAATTGTTGGTAGACACACAGATTGGAGTTTCTGTCAGTTACATTCTGAAAGCCTTAAATCAGCATTTTCTAGATACAGGAAGTTTATTTTAAAAAGGTCAAAAGGTATAATTGAGCCCCTTATACATTTACCTGACACCCCTTTGCCAGGTTCTCCTTTTCATCCTTCTCTGTTTCAGACGTGTGTAAAGCCTTGAAATAAATTGATAGAAAAAAATCCCCTGGCGATCTAGACCCCCGCTTCCTTACACCTAGCTGCAGACATCATTGCTCCCCCTTAACATGTATTTTTAACCTCACACTTCATGTTAAGGAAATCCAAGTTATGGAAATCTGCTTATGTACAGTGGGGCAAAAAAGTATTTAGTCAGCCACCAATTGTGCAAGTTCTCCAACTTAAAAAGATGAGAGGCCTGTAATTTTCATCATAAGTACAATTCAACTATGAAAGACAAAATGAGGAAAGACAATCCAGAAAATCACATTGTAGGATTTTAATGAATTTATTTGCAAATTATGGTGGAAAATAAGTATTTGGTCACCTACAAATAAGCAAGATTTCTGGCTCTCACAGACCTGTAACAACTTCTTTAAGAGGCTCCTCTGTCCTCCCCTCGTTACCTGTATTAATGGCACCTGTTTGAACTTCTTATCAGTATAAAAGACATCTGTCCACAACCTCAAACAGTCACACTCCAAACTCCACTATGGCCAAGACCAAAGAGCTGTCAAAGGACACCAGAAACAAAATTGTAGACCTGCACCAAGCTGGGAAGACTGAACCTGCAATAGGTAAGCAGCTTGGTTTGAAGAAATCAACTGTGGGAGCAATTATTAGGAAATGGAAGACATACAAGACCACTGATCATCTCCATCGATCTAGGGCTCCACGCAAGATCTCACCCCGTGGGGTCAAAATGATCACAAGAACGGTGAGCAAAAATCCCAGAACCACACGGGGGGGACCTAGTGAATGACCTGCAGAGAGCTGGGACCAAAGTAACAAAGCCTACCATCAGTAACACACTATGCCGCCAGGGACTCAAATCCTGCAGTGCCAGACGTGTCCCCCTGCTTAAGCCAGTACATGTCCAGGCCCGTCTGAAGTTTGCTAGAGAGCATTTGGATGATCCAGAAGAAGATTCTCCCAATGTCATATGGTCAGATGAAACCAAAATATAACTTTTTGTTAAAAACTCAACTCGTCGTGTTTGGAGGACAAAGAATGCTGAGTTGCATCCAAAGAACACCATACCTACTGTGAAGCATGGGGCTGTTTTTCTACAAAAGGGACCAGGACGACTGATCCGTGTAAAGGAAAGAATGAATGGGGCTATGTATCGTGAGATTTTGAGTGAAAACCTCCTTCCATCAGCAAGGGCATTGAAGATGAAACGTGGCTGGGTTTTTCAGCATGACAATGATCCCAAACACACCGCCCGGGCAACGAAGGAGTGGCTTCGTAAGAAGCATTTCAAGGTCCTGGAGTGGCCTAGCCAGTCTCCAGATCTCAACCCCATAGAAAATCTTTGGAGGGAGTTGAAAGTCTGTTTTGCCCAGCAACAGCCCCAAAACATCACTGCTCTAGAGGAGATCTGCATGGAGGAATGGGCAAAAATACCAGCAGTGTGTGAAAACCTTGTGAAGACTTACAGAAAACGTTTGACCTCTGTCATTGCCAACAAAGGGTATATAAAAGTATTGAGAAACTTTTGTTATTGACAAAATACTTATTTTCCAGCATCATTTGCAAATAAATTCATAAAGAATCCTACAATGTGATTTTCTGGATTTTTTTTCTTCTCATTTTGTCTGTCACAGTTGAAGTGTACCTATGATAAATTACAGGCCTCTCTCATCTTTTTAAGTGGGAGAACTTGCACAATTGGTGGCTGACTAAATACTTTTTTGCCCCACTGTACTGCCTCTCTTGAAAGGTCCTTCGCTACTTGACTATCGACCCACATAAAAATTGTCTGTACTGTCTAAGGTATTGGAGTCCTTAGTTTGTAGGCAGCTGAAGGCCTACCTCCAAGAAAACATCTTAAATGGAATGCAATCAGGTTTTAGGTCTGGCCACCACTGTTTCAGCAACATTGAAGGTTTTAAATGACATCCACTGTGCTCTTGACAAGAAGTTATATTGTGTGTGTCTGTCTTCATTGAGTTGTCAAAGGCATTTGACACCGTGAACCATGCTGTGTTAGTGCAAAGCCTAAAATGTAGAATTACTGGGCATGCTCTAGATTGTGTACGATTTGATAGGTAATTTATAAACCAATGTGTAATGGCGGATGGTTATAAATCTGAGTCCATTGAGTTGTGCTCAGGTGTTCCGCAAGGTTCTATTTTGGGCCCACTGTTGTTCATTTTGTATACCAACAACATTGGGGAAAATATTGAAACGGCGCATGTTCATTTTTATAACATAATACCACAGAATATGTATGATTTAAAGCTGGTTCTGAATTCAGGTAAAACTAAATGCATGGTATTTTCAAATGCCAGACATGTTACTAATCATGTCATTGCGACATTGGCTGTACATACTACAGTGCAAGTCAAAGTGTACAAATATTTGGGTGTGTGGGTTGATAAGCTGAGCTTCACTGTGCATGTAGAGAACTTGATAAGGAAGCTCAAACTGAGAATACGTTTTTATTACCGGCATAAGGCTGTTTTTTCTCTGGAGACCAGGAAGGAGCTGGTACGATGTACATTACTGGCGGTTTTAGATTTTAGTGATGTTATATACACTGCTCAAAAAACTAAAGGGAACACTTAAACACCACAATGTAACTCCAAGTCAATCACACTTCTGTGAAATCAAACTGTCCACTTAGGAAGCAACACTGATTGACAGTAAATTTCACATGCTGTTGTGCAAATGGAATAGACAACAGGTGGAAATTATAGGCAATTAGCAAGATACCCCCAATAAAGGAGTGGTTCTGCAGGTCGGGACCACAGACCACTTCTCAGTTCCTATGCTTCCTGGCTGATGTTTTGGTCACTTTTGAATGCTGGCGGTGCTTTCACTCTAGTGGTAGCATGAGACGGAGTCTACAACCCTCAAAAGTGGCTCAGGTAGTACAGCTCATCCAGGATGGCACATCAATGCAAGCTGTGGCAAGAAGGTTTGCTGTGTCTGTCAGCGTAGTGTCCAGAGCATGGAGGCGCTACCAGGAGACGTGGAGGAGGCCGTAGGAGGGGAGTTCAAAAGTAACCGTATCTGGTTAAGCACTGCATCTCCTCATGGACTGCACCAGATTTGCCAGTTCTTGCTGTGAGATGTTACCCCACTCTTCCACAAAGGCACCTGCAATTTCCCAGACATTTCTGGGGGGGGGAATGGCCCTAGCCTTCACCCTCTGATCAAACAGGTGAGATCCGGGCTCTTCGCTGGCAATGGCAGAACACTGACATTCCTGTCTTGCAGGAAATCACACACAGAACAAGCAGTATGGCTAGTGGCATTGTCATGCTGGAGGGTCATGTCACTGCGTTGAGATTGCAGGCAATGACAAGCTCAGTCCGATAATGTGGTGACTCACCGCCCCAGACCATGATGGACCCTCCACCTCCAAATCAATCCCGCTCCAGAGAACAGGCCTCGGTGTAACGCTCATTCCTTCGACGATAAAACATGAATCCGAACATCACCCCTGGTGAGACAAAACCGCGACTCGTCAGTGAAGAGAACTTTTTCCAGTCCTCTCTGGTCCAGTGACGGTGGGTTTGTACCCAGAAATCTCTATTACAATTACTCAAACATACAAGTATTTTATACCATTTTAAAGATAATCTTGAGGTTAATCCCACCATAGTGTCCGATTTCAAATAGGCTTTACACCGAAAGCACCACAAACGATTGTTAGGTCAGAGCCAAGCCACAGAAAAACAGACATTTATCCAGCCAAAGAGGAGTCACAAAAAGCAGAAAGAGAAAATTAATCACTAACCTTTGATGATCTTCATCAGATGACTCATAGGACTTCATGTTACACAATACATGCATGTTTTGTTCGGTAAAGTTCATATTTATATCAAAAAATCTCAGTATACATTGGCGTGTTACGTTCAGTAGTTCCAAAAACATCCGGTGACTTTGCAGAAAGCCACATCAATTTACAGAAATACTCATTATAAATGTTGATGAAAATACAAGTGTTAGACATGGAAATATAGATATACTTCTCCTTAATGCAACCGCTGTCAGATTTCAAAAAAGCTTTACGGAAAAAGCAAACCATGCAATAATCTGAATACAGCGCTCAGTCAAACAAATACATATATCCGCCATGCTGGAGTCAGAAATAACAAATATTCACTTACCTTTGATGGTCTTGATCAGAATGCACTCCCAGGAATCCCATCTATAGGATGTTAACATAAATCTTCAACAATATTCCTACAGGAGAATTCCTTTGTCTTCAGAAAAGCAAAGGAACGGGAAACCTCTCGTGTGACCAGCGCATGACTGCTGCCAGACCTCTGACTCAATCCCCTTTCATTTCAGCCCCACTTCACAGTAGAAGCCTCAAACAAGTTTCTAAAGACGGATGACATTAGTGGAAGCCTTAGGAAGTGCAAAATGACCAATATCCCACTGCATCTTCGATTGGTCGATTTTCAACTCCGTCCCCATCTCAGATTTCCCAATTCCTGGTTGGATTTTTCTCTCAGGTTTTTGCCTGCTATATGAGTTGTTTTACTCACAGACATCATTCAAAGTTTTAGAAACTTCAGAGTGTTTTCCATCCAAATAATACACATATACTAGCAACTGGGACTGAGGAGCAGGCAGTTTACTCTGGGCACCTTATTCATCCAAGCTACTCAATACTGCCCCCCAGCCATAAGAAGTTATTATCTACCGTTCCACAGGTGCATGTTCATTAATTGTTTATGGTTAATTGAACAAGCATGGGAAACAGTGTTTAAACCCTTTCCAATGAAGATCTGTGAAGTTATTTGGATTTTTACAAATGATCTTTGATAAACAGGGTCTTGAAAAAGGGCCTTTTTTTGTAGTTGTCGAGTTTACATCTACAATAGGCAACAAACCAAAAAATCCCGCACCCCCTTTCAAAAAAATAAATAAATAATAATAATAATAATTCCACTGTCTGACTGTAGCCTACAATATATTTTCTATATTTGCAGGTTAGGGTCAGGGCATCAGATTTTAGCAATGGGTTATTAGCAGTTGCGGGCGGGTGAACAAACAGTTGACCCACACCTCATGGACTTCGTGTAAAATACCATTCGAACAAACCACTTGTATAAGTGTCAAACCAAAATCAACAAAATCGTGATAACAGCATTTATTGTTTTTCCCTAATCAGTTATAAATTCATTGGACAGGTACAGCCCTGCAAATCATTACAAGAATCTGGAACAAAATAAGAGGGAAGATAACCTCAGCTACAAATTTGGTGTGCTGACAAAAAAAAGAGAGAGCTGTACAAAAAAAGTTATGCGAATAATAATAATAATCCAGGGCAAGATTTAGATGTAGTGTTTTGTAAATTCTTTTGTAAACAATAGGCATACAATATAGGAAGTAACAAATGTTACCTTGGAGACAATGAGTTGAACTGTAGACTGCAACACTGGCTGGCATGATTAGGCATTTACAGAACCCTAAAGCAATAATATACCCTCCTTGTCCAATAAATGTCATTAACACAATGTTTTAAAATAGCCACATACGACAGCATCTCTGCTCCATACATCCAACCTTTTGTCCTGTCCCTGCTTGTGTGTTTAGAGATAACGAGGTATAGAAAAAGGTCAATGTCCTTATTGTTCACCTCTCAGCCACCTATCCAATAAAAACAGAGCATGGTTGTAGTGGTCAGTCATTGTTCCCTATGATATTGCAACGTTACAGAATCATGAAACATGGCTGAATGACTGCAAGACAAAAAAGGGGCATAAGGAAATAAAAGGATAAATAAAAATAGAATATATATATTTAAAAAAAAGAAAGAAGTGTGACAGCATTTCTAGCACAAAAGGCCAGTTGTTGCTATGGAAGAAAATGCAATTGTTTGATTTACAAAAGTACATCAAATAAATTAAAGATTCATTGCAGGACCGCAAGAAATTACATAATCAAACGATGCATTAGACACATGCACAGAGAAATGTACATTTCATTTAGACAATGTGTACGTCCACAATGGCACCCTATTCTTCTATGGGCCCTGGTCAAAAGTAGTGCACTTTATAGAGTGCCATTTGGGACGCACTGAATTTATTTGTAGACAACATTTTCCAGGACTAGGCACCCCCATTCCTCATAAAATACCATTGTGGTAGTGCCAGCACACCAGAAACGTCTAATGCTTTGGGTTTGTTATAGGTATATGGGTTATATTTAATCACATGATCACTTCCTTACATGTTTTCCAGGCTGTC
The DNA here is from genome assembly GCF_018296145.1 of Oncorhynchus tshawytscha. Classification (NCBI taxonomy): domain Eukaryota; kingdom Metazoa; phylum Chordata; class Actinopteri; order Salmoniformes; family Salmonidae; genus Oncorhynchus; species Oncorhynchus tshawytscha. Next base: position 6,622,467 of record NC_056455.1, read on the forward strand.
TCAGTAACAGGGGAAGAAATATTCAGCCACTTTTATACACTTAACTTTAAATTTAAATAGTAAAGCAAAGATGCTAAACAGAGTGGTGAATTACTTAACACGTTCACTCTCAATTTCACCGTTAATACATTTCCTTAAAACACCCCCCTCCCCCCATGACCTACACATGATAACATCCAGGAGATAATGCTAATAAAAAAACTCCCCAGCCCCCCTCCCATAAGAGACCATGTCATCCAAACTTAGGGCATCCCAACCAAAGCACCCCCTTCCCCTAACAATCCATTGCTCAAGTCTTCCATGATCTTATGGGGTAGTTTAGTTTATTCAATGAATTAAATGGCTCAAAGTGCTAATCGGACTCTTTTAAGGAAAGAAAAGAATTGAAGAGGAAGAAGAGGGGAGAAATATGAGGAAGGCCATTCCACAGCTGTCCAACAGCAACCTCTATTGGCCAAGGAATAGAGTCACTATGTTCTCCTCAAACTAACAAGGAAAACAATTTATACCCCCCCCACCCCAATTCCTCTACCTCACCTGGCAGTTCCCCAGAATGATTATAGCTGTTATTATACATGTATATATTGTTATAAATATATATGGCCCTTATTGAAAGAAAACATGAGTTTCACATTAACAAGAAAGTACCATAATCTCTATATAGCTAAGTGGAAAGTGTTCTCAGTGTAAGTGAACTGGCAGCAGCCTCCATTATTTGTTGCACTCATCAACCAAGGTATAAAACACAAGAAATAACCACACAAAGCATCCTCTTTGTAGTTGCAAATTTACACCTCTAAAATGAGTGCTCACTGCACTATACAATTTCCTCCGTTTACACTTTTTCCTGAGTAATACTTATCCTTGTAACAGACAATATCATTATTTATTTTTTGCTATTTCAGTTCTGGGCTATTTCCTGCCACCATCATTGTTATTCTCATTATTATGCTAGCTACAATTGTAAAGTTGATTGCTAAAACCCTTAAGCTCATGGGAGAAAAAAACAAGTTCATTGCTACTCTGTTTGCTTTTCAAAAAAAGGTACTTTTCATTCTAACGATTAACGAGCAGACCAAAAATGACAAGAAAAACAGACTAAATACATAGATATTTACTTAAAAAATATATCTTAAAAAATTGCATTTGAATAGTCCTTGAAGACCAGTCCTGGGGAGAGGGTTGAGGCATACACATAGCGGCAGTGTAATAATAATAATTAAAACTTCACTTAATAAAAATAAGAATAAAATAGGAGCACTAAACATCTTTTAGAAAATAAAATAAATGGACAAAACATGAAACTCCAACAGAATGCTGTCCCCTCCCAGGCCCTTATCTGTAGCTTTGGCTTGTTGGGGTTTTGGAACCTGTACTTACTGCCTCATTGACGTCGGCTAACAAACTAGTATACCCTGAGAATTCGGAGACTGGTGTCCTTATCCTGTGGTCCACCTCCCCGCAAGAGTCAGCGCCGTACGACAAGGCGCCGCGGCCGGCCGACTTGAACTGGGATCCAAAGGCCTGGGCAAAGTTCTCGATCGTGTAGGAGCCCTTAGAGGGGTCCAGAGAAGCCAGGTTCTGCGAGTCCTTCTGGCTGCCCAGGTCAGACGGGTTGATCTGGTAGGAGGAGGGGGAAGAGGAGGAGTGTTGCTTCTCCATCTGGTCGGTGAGCTCCTGAGAAGGGGTAAGCTGCTGGTGGGTGGCAGGCTCCAGGCTGTTTAGGTGGAAGCTGTGCTGCGGAGAGGAATCTGACAGCATCGCAAAGTGGGACTTTGGCACGGAGGAGGGCAGGGTGGGAGAGGCCACCGGCTGGCCGAAGCCACACTCCAGAGGGGACGTAGTGTACATGTGCTTGTCTGTAAAGAGTGGGTTGCGTTGGTGGGTGCTGGTGAAGGGTCCTGTAGCTGGGGGCCCGGGGCCCAGGGGGAAGCCTGTGTTGTGGCTGGTGCGTTCCAGGGCCTGCAGCAAGAAGCGGGAGTACTCGTGCATAATGACCGTCTTGTCTCCAGACGGGCTGGGAGAGTCTGCATCGTGGCTCAGGTCAGAGCCATCTGCTGAGACAGGGTGCAGCGCCACGTGCTGGTCACTGAGGTCAAAGTGCACGTCATGGTGTGAGCTGTCTGGTTTCTGGGTGTAGTGGTCCAGCAGGCTCTGCAGTACCTCGTCAGGGATCCCCGACCTGTCGTGCTTGTCCACGCCCATGGGGGAGGAGTCTAGCAGACTCAGGGGCGAGTCACTGTCCATCACACCTGAGACCACCCCCTGGATAACCGACTGCTGGGACGACAGGTGACCAACGTTGACCTCATAATCGTTGGTGCTGCTCCCTGCCACCCCGGCCCCTGATGCTGCACTGTTGGCTGCGTTAAGGTAGCGTCTCTTCTTGAGGAACTGCATGGCATCATCATAGTTGCTGCTGGTGGGACCCGATTTGGCCTCAGAGCCCTGCATGAGGCCCATCCCGACCATCCCAACACCCTCACCCTGCTCCATGGTGCCCTGCTTGGCCTGCCCCAAGCCCCCCTGGTCCAGGGCCTTACGGTTGGCCTTCTTGAAGGCCATCTTAGGGGCTCGGCCTTGATGCTCGTGGTGCATACTGGGCCCTGGCGGAGTGGACGAGGACACAGTGTGATTCTCCACGCTGTAGTCATGGAGACTGTAGCCTCCCGACGGCACCCCGTGGATGTGTGCTCCGCCAAGCCCTCCTGCTTCAGCCGGTCCCGCCGCTTTCTTCCTCTTACGCTCCCCTCCCTCAGAGTTTTTGGACTTGCCCCTCTTCCGGACCGAGGCCCCAGTGTTTCCCTGAGTGATTCCGTAGCTGCCCTGCCCCATGTCCTCACAGCCCAGGTCCAACATCCCGGGCTCCAGACCCTTCTTTATGGCTTCTCCACAGGTTCGCTTGTGCTTGAGTAATCGGTCTGTCCTAGAAAAAAACTGCAGGGCAGAGACCATAAGTAGGGTACAAATTGTAAACAGCAGAATGGGATAGACACGAAGACATTTCCATCCCGAGAAATATAACTTGTCAGGTCATGCCTCATGCCATAATGGAAGTGGGCATATTAGGATGCATTGTCCCCGAGGGGACATTTGTTTCGGCCATTCAAAAGTGCTGCTGCTTCCACAGGTTAAAAGCAGACATGCATCATAACCACTCCCCTCCCAACACATGTCAACCTATTTCAGTAGATTTTTCATGTGGAGGTCACTACCTGTTGGCAGGTCTCACATCTGTATGGCTTTTCTCCACTGTGGGTCCTCTTGTGTCTCTCCATGTGGTATTTCTGAATGAAGCGCATGTTACACTGGTCACAGCAAAAAGGCTTCTCTCCTGTCATGGGAAACATCACAGAAGATCTAAAGAAAAATAACCATCTACAAAACATAGGTTTGCTCATTGTGTCATCCAACTATTGGTGCACATTGACTGTTTGCCTCTCACGCGTCATTAGTGTGCTTGACGTGTGTGTGTGTGGGATGTATGACATGCCACTCACCGCTGTGGATCTTCTCGTGCCGCTGTAGAAGGTACTTCTGGATGAAACTCATGTTACACTGGCTGCACCTGAACGGCCTCTCACCTAAGGCAACACCACAGCCACACAGTAATGGTTACTAATTTAAATCCTCTGTCTGCCTAGTCTATTCAAAACTAATACTGCACTGGTTTAATTTCAAGGTTTCCTACAGTGACTTTGTGAAAAACTACCTTTTCCTAACCACACAATCTATTCCAAAAATTTCTGGAGATATTTTTGCTTTTATACTCTAGTGAGAAACTAACCGAGACCACACTGAATGCTAGAAATGAACAGACATTTTGATCAGTGGCCTAGGTACCCGTGTGAATGAGGACCTCCCATAACAATCATCTCGTTTGTCTATTCAATTCAACACAAATACTGAACTTCTTTCATTTGTGAAAGTGAAAAAATGTTCCCTCAAGATATAATTTTTCATTAAAAAACAAACAGAATAAAAATTAGCCTAATAGATCAGTCAGTAGGGTCCTGGGTACCTGTGTGGATGAGGACATGTCTGCGCAGGTGGTATGAGCTCCTGAAGGATGCGCTGCAGTGCTCACAGATGTGGAGCTTCCCGTTGGGCCACAGGCTGCCTCCATCTGCATCCAGCATCATTGATTGCTTTTGGACAAAAGAAGGTCAATTCAACTAACAAATGCAATTTAATTTATATAATGCATGATCGTTTCACTGAAGATAGAAACTAAGTTCAGGAAAAAAAAACACTGATGTAATGGATCCTAAACTATTGAAAAATGAATTATATCTAAATCAAGATAACTTAGGATGCATATCAAACACATACAACTTGAAAAGAAAGGACAGTTCACACACCTTAGGCTCTCCACGTTTCCTCCGGGGCTTGCTCTCTTCACCATTTGACCTTCGACCTCTCTTTCCTGAGGACTCCTTTCCTAACCGACTCGGCAGCTGGATGAGAAAAGGGAGGCGCAGAGTGAGCGAGAAGACTTAAATGAGCACTTGAGAGAATGGGAAGGGCCTAGTTCAGTCACATAGCCAACATACTGCATGTGTACACAAGACAAAAACAAACTCATGCAGCATTTAGTGAAAGCTCATTTCAGCCATTGCAGAAGGCTGCCTTGGGGAAGTGCCAGAAGGTAGAGTAATAAACCACATATTTATGGCTCCCCCTGTGCATCTCTCCAGACAGTTAAGCAGTCATTCTAATGGGAGAGCTGCTGTTAATTTAGGATGCATATCAAAATGGCCTATATAAAAGGGAATAGGGTGTCATTTGAGACACACTTAGAATCCCATAGAAAAGGCCTATGCTTATTAACTAGCAACTCAAGTGTAAATACAGACTCATTAATATTCAGCATGTTCACCAACTATGAAGAGCAATCTTCAAACAAAAGGGTCTGTGGTTTAGGAAAGGGACACTGGGATTTCAATTACACTTCCCAACACCATATGGATACTAAGAATATGGCTGTCTGAAATGGCATCCTATTTCCTATATAGTGCACTAATTTTGACCAACGGCCTATGGGCCCTGGTCAAAAGTCGGACACAGCCTATGAGTGTGGATGGGTGCATGTGAAAGACGGAGCTCTCAAATATCAACCAATCATTGTATTAGATCAGGGGAAAGGCTAGCAAAAACAAACCCGTCTCATTTCCGCAACCAAACGAGCGCAGGATCAGTGGGCTCAAAATGTCTGCAAGCTCACATGCATGTCATTATCCTGAAAATAATAGCACCATTTGGGGTGCTCCGACTGCACTCCAAATGAAACTACTCATAACTTTAGTAGGGAATCGGCTTTTTGAGTGGAGAAAAATGATTGTCTCCTCAGTAATATAATCATACATGTGAATAGATAACGCAGTTAAATAAAAGGTTAAATGAATAAAACATCTCAAAGTTAATGTAATGTATTCTCTAAGATGTCCTTGGATAAACTAATAAACCATATTTAGTGAGCAGGAAATTATATGTCTAGCTTTTCAATGAGCATGCCAAGTGCTGCCTAGTAAACCTCTGGAGTCTGGCTATTGTTAGGCAGAGAGAGAGAGCATGTGTGTAAAAAGACAATGTGTGAGTGCAAGCTCAAACAAGACGACCGTGTCCTTGCCAAGACTTTTCCATTCACACGGAGAGGCCCAATCTCAATCATTTTGAGAGGGACATATTTTGCATTTGATGCCTTATATTTAGGTCACCATTACTAAATCCTCCTTCTCCGCTGCCCCCACCCTTTCACACATTCCCTCAATCCATCAGTCTTTGGTGAGATTGGCCATGTTACAAGCCCATACCCCAAAAGACAGGTGGACATCTGTTCAACCAAACCTCCGGAGTAATTATTATAATTTTTTTTTTTTTTACTAATTGTAATGCTGCAGTAAATTAGACATTTCAATAGAGAACATTCTTTTATTTTTTAACATAACAAAAGAGGGAAATTTCGTGTGGGTCAAGGCCAGACACCATAGGCCGAAATTATATTTTTGCATTTACCTATCAATTTTGAGATTTGTTGGTATTTTGGGCCATTTAATATTATTATTTTTCAGAAATGTACATGTCAAACTAAACTCAGCAAAAAAAATAAACTTTCCTTTATCAGGATGCTGACTTTCAAAGATAATTCATAAAAATCCTATTAACTTCAGATATTCATTGTAAAGGGTTTAAACACTGTTTCCCATGCTTGTTCAATGAACCATAGACAATTAATGAACATGCACCTGTGGAACAGTCGTTAAACAGCTAACAGCTTACAGACGGTAGGCAATTAAGGTCACAGTTATGAAAACTTAGGACACCTTAGAAGCCTTGCTACTGACTCTGAAAAACACCCAAAGAAAGATGCCCAGGGTCCCTGTTAATCTGTGTGAATGTGCCTTGGGCATGCTGCAAGGAGGCATGAGGATTGCAGATGTGGCCAGGGCAATAAATTGCAATGTCCGTACAGTGAGACACCTAAGACAGAGCTACAGGGAGACAGGACGGCCACTGATCATCCTTGCAGTGGCAGACCACGTGAAACAACACCTGAACAGGATCGGTTCATCCGAACATCACACCTGCGGGACAGGTACAGGATGGCAACAACAACTGAGTTACACCAGGAACGCACAATCCCTCCATCAGCACGCAGACTGTCCGCAATAGGCTGAGAGAGGCTGGACTGGGTGCTTGTAGGCCTGTTGTAAGGTAGGTCCTCACCAGACATCACCGGCATCAACCTTGCCTATGGGCAAAAACCCACCGTCACTGGACCAGACAGGACTGGCAAAAAGTGAGTCGCGGCTTTGTCTCACCAGAAGTGATGGTCGGATTCGCATTTATCGTCGAAGGAATGAGCGTTACACCGAGGCCTGTACTCTGGAGCGGGATCGATTTGGAGGCGGAGGGTCCGTCATGGTCTGGGCCGGTGTGTCAGAGCATCATCGGACTGAGCTTGTTGTCATTGCAGGCAATCTCAAAGCTGTGTGTTACAGGGAAGACATCCTCCTCCCTCATGTGGTACCCTTCCTGCAGGCTCATCCTGACATGACCCTCCAGCATGACAATGCCACCAGCCATACTGCTCGATCCATGCATGATTTCCTGCAAGACAGAAATGTCAGTGTTCTGCCATGGCCAGCGAAGAGCCCGGATCTCAATCCCACGGAGCACGTCTGGGACCTGTTGGATCGGATGGTGAGGGCTAGGGCCATTCCCTCCAGAAATGTCCGGGAACTTGCAGGTGCCTTGGTGGAAGAGTGGGGTAACATCTCACAGCAAGAACTGGCAAATCTGGTACAGTCCATGAGGAGATGCACTGCAGTACGTAATGCAGCTGGTGGCCACACTAGATACTGTTACTTTTGACCCCCCCCCTTTTGTCTGTTGTTGAATCTTGTTATGTTCATACAAATATTTACACGTTAAGTTTGCTGAAAATAAACGCAGTTGACAGTGAGAGGACATTTCTTTTTTAGCTGAATTTAGATAAATGTATATTCTTTAGTTTATCATACTAGTCATCAACATAATTCATTTTAACCACTTTAAAATGCACATAATCATTTCAAAGCTCACTACATTGAATTACACAATTTAAAAGTACATTTCATAGAGAATGTTACAAACTGGTCTATTTAGTAACTTACTTTGGAGATGGTGATTGGGTCTAAATAGGCCTTTGACAGCCTAATTTCACTGTACTTTTCTTCAACTGCCATTTACTGAAAGTCAGACCCTTCCCACACACCAAACAACTCATTTTCCTCAGCTTCAGAAGCATCTGGCTTCACCAAATTCTGTATGGTTATGCTTAGGTACAGACTTGCCCAGAGGAAATTGAGGATATCGTGTCAATTTTTTCTTCTGGGTAAGATCTTGTTGGGAAACATTTGCCAAAAAAGCTTTTTACCTACATCTATGTCTTTAGTATTTTACAGATAGAAAGATGAAAAAAGTATTTACCCACAATTTGCTCTGGACAAGTCCGGTCATGGAGTGTTAAAATGAAACCAAAATATTTAGACTGACTTCATCCAGTGTCCAGAAAAATGTATTTGCGTGATATGCAATCATGTGCATATTTAAATATAATATGTATGAAAATGTGTAATACCAAAAAGTTATTTGTCTACATACAACCGGTAAAGGTTGATGGTGATACAAATATGATTTTTTAATTTATTTTTTAAATCCCTATTATGGTGTGGTGCCTTGCCTTGGATTCTCTGGTTTAAAGAACATTACAGTCTGGTTTCCCAGACACAGATTAAGTTTAGTCCTGGACTAAAAAGCTATTTCAATGGAGAATCTCTGTTGAGAAGGCTTTTTAATCCACAACTAGGCTTTGTGTGTGTGGGAAACCAGCCCTCTAAGTATTGATGTGTCAGAAGGCCTTACGTTGCCTAGGCTAAGGTCATGCACCAGCAGATTCTGGTGGTTGCCCATGGACACCTCCAGGAGCTCTGTGCTCTTCCCCGGGCCTCCAGGGTACAGCGGCTGACGGTAGTCATGTTCTGTAATCTTCTCCTGCTTGATGTCCATGGCATGGACATAGTCCCCCACCCCGCCATACTCCACCAGGCCGCCCACCCCAGCCATGCTGCAGTCTGGAGAGTCCCGCTCCTTCTTCAGGATCATCTCGTGAGGGCCTGGCAGGTCCTGCATAACAGACTGGGTGGCCAGCCGGGTGAAGCTGGTCACTGGGGGCAGGTGACTGAACATGATCATGCCAGGGGAGAAGTTGGAGTCCATGCTCCCATTGGAGCGCAGGAAGTCATTACCTAGTTTGTCTTGAATGATGCTCATGATGAACTTGGTGGTGGGCAGGTTCAACTAAAGGGAGCCAACCGGAACCATCCTGGGAAAGAAAGAGCAGATGCTGAAGTACAATGCAACTTTATAGCGAACGGAAATGTGTATTCTGCTCTAAAAACGTGTTTCTCCCCCCAGATAGCATATGTCGCACAGACACAGCTGAGAGGAGAGCAGGGTGAAGCTGCAGTGCAGCACTCCTGGATGAGTGGAAAATAAACATTAACATCTGGGTGGCCTTTCCATCAGTGATATATGATGGTTTGTTTTTGGTTTACATGTGCTGCTGACACTAACTCACATGAAATAAATTAACTGTCCAGACAGACATTGACTGGATGGGCAGCATTGTTACAATGGGCTGTCCCTGAGGAATCAGTTTCATGCCCTCTGATCTCCCCATCAAGTGCTTAGCCAGATTAATAATAAGGGTTTGTGGGTCAACAACAAACAGCCACAGTCTGGAGTCTGACTTGTGTGAATTATGGTACCCTAAAAACAGGCTATTTTTTAGAAAGTCTTCAGTCAACCTCAGATGTAGCTGAATTAACCTGGGTAAAAGGTATAGCCTATAATATGTTAAACCCTGACGTCCTATGAGAGAGCGGAATAAACCTGAAGCGGTGTGTTAATCTGTCATCCTATTTGAGGACTAGGCTAATTAACTAAAAAAGGCAACAGCCCAGTTAGGTTATACAGGTAAAGGGAAGGTCCATTTCTGTATTTTAATCTGTGACTACAGGTCGTCATCATCATAGGACACCCATCAAACATGGGCTTTAAAGTTAAAGAACCAAGCAAGAGTAGCCAGTACTAGCCACTGAAATACTATCAAGAAACAAAAAAAAACTAATAACATGGGTATACTGCCAAACGTTGGCTGTTTAATATACTTGTCTATAGCTACAGGAAGATTAGGTTGATCTCACAAAATTATCACTTTTCTAAGTTACCATCATAACGCGACATTTGAGATGACTGAGGTTAGTCATGTCTCAGCTGCTGTGCTATTTTACAAATGTAACGAGGAATGACAGAGGATTCCAAAAGGCAAAATCAAAATGGAGTTTTTGGAATAAGAAGAACAACATCATCCAAACCAGTGCATCACCTTGAGGAAGATATCAGTGGCACTGATAGCTTAACTCGGTGAAATAGCGATAACAAAATATAAGCAGCAATTTCATAATTTAACATTGTCCAGACTACCATTACCTAGCCAGTTTCTTGTATTCAATTGAATTACTTTACAATATAGTGTGTTTTCATTCACAAAACACGGTTAATTTGAATAGCTTCAGAATTCACGTGTAACTTAATCGTGTCTCTGAACTTCATTGTCTCCACCAGCATAGCTAGCCTAGCTCGATTGCAATTTCATTGGATGAAACTTGCTAGCATGCTGATACCAAATAAAGCTAACAGCTAGCTAACAGATGCATATGTAACATGCTACAGTAAAATGCTATGTAATTGTAAGAAAGCGTTAGTTGAAAATTAAAACGAATTCAGTGGTAAAAAAAAGAAGAAGAAAGTAATGACGTAGGCGGCAAATCGGTTCCCAGTGCTAAACTGTGATTTATTCATCGAGTGTCACTCACTTGGGCTAGAAAGACCGCTAGCTAGCTACTGCTAACGTCTGGCTAGCCACCAAGCAATTAGCCATTTGGCTAACCAGCCTGCCAGGCCCTTTGTGATGCAGGATCATGCAATAATTAGCTAATATGGCCATCAGCAGAGAACAGTAATACTCGGTAAAAATTAAATTAAGACCATAGAATGAATTTAATATTACACCAAACATGTGAGGATCTGCCGTTTTCGCCTGACGTAGTCCTACATCGATTCCAAGGTATGGAATTAATTCTAAAATCATTTTGATTGACAAACTTGCGAGTCGGCGTATGCACGCGCAAGATATTTTAGACAACACGGTGTGTCGTCATTCGTCAACATATTGTGAGCGCTTCGTTTTCATTTTCCGGTTCTGAAATACATAATACCTGGCTAACTAATTAAACCAGTTGATATAAACTACTTGAACCTCTAACAGGCATTGGGTGAGGACTGAAATAAACCATAACTGAGCATACGTGCGACGTACCCATAACAAATGGCCCATGCAACTCAAGCGAACAATTGATGATGCTCGGCTCCAGCAACGGTATGCTATCTAGCTTTGTTGTCTGTCCCACACTCTTGCCTGAGTTTCACATATTTAAACTCGCCCAAAATATATATTTCCTTTTGTCTTACCAGTACATGACCACCAATAGCTCTTTCGGCTGGTTTATTTCACCTTTGGTCGTCCGTTTCAATCTTTAGAGCCCAAACATTGTTCTCCCGCAGTGGCTGTATTCCTTCATTTTGTCTCAGCGCGGTGAATTATGGGTATAGCGGACGGGTCCTGCGAAGAGTCACAGACACTCTTGATCCGGGAGCACTGGACCGGGAATTAACACGCAGTGCGGGGACATATGCGTTAACATTTTGAACGACACTGTTGCCTACGTACACCAAATTCAACAGAAATATAAGTGTCGTTTGCATAACTGAAGGTGCTGTGCCATTTCATTAATTTTATGTGTGTTAGCATAATTGATAGGCCTAATGCCTTTTAACTACCTAAACCAGACTAATAATCAGATTAAATTTAGAATACAAAAATGGAATGTTATGAAAACGCTATTATCAGTTTATAAACGGGTGTGTGATTGGTTGTAGTTGCCTATGTGTAAATCAAATATGAAAGACACTGAAATAATAATGTGCATTGTTCCAGGATACCCATTGATTCTTGTAGAATATTACATGCCTTGGGAATTTAGTACAACTGTCTATCATAAACCAAAATCTTAGGTTGCATTACTCCATTCGTTGTTTATCCTATGTTAAACCAAACAAAATGGTAGGGTCAGGCTTTTGAAATTACAGATTGGGAATGTAACATTTAGGGTAGACTATGCATCCACAATATCTAATGAGTTATTTCCTGAAACCTAGGTAAAAAGAAGTCTGACAGTGTGAATAATGGTTTCTTAAAACTATGTTCCAGCCTTGAGGATATTATGCCTCCCTCATTGTGTACACGTTTCAAAACTGTGACTGTCCCCCTGGGTCCCAATTACTGAAGAAATAGGACACCTCACCAGCTCTTAAAAGTGTACATTGACAGAGCTATGCTATTCAATGATACTGTGCTGCATGAATATTGTGGCATATATAGCACAAGGTAAATACATTCCTGAAATAGCTTCGGACTAATTAGTCACAATGGTCAAGTCTCCTGTGAAGAGAGCGACCCTTAAAAACAAGTAAAATAAAATAAGAAAAGAGAATGAGAGAGGGAACAAGAATAGCCTACTAACAACAAACGTCGAACGAGCCAAGGGAGGAACAATCATTAGAGACATTCTCTGAAGTGATGCAGAATCTCTGAATTGGATATGAATAAGAGCCACATTCATTCACATGTGTGAATGAATGTGTATATATCTAACCACCACTCATCAGACTTTATCCCCGTTCCCTCTGGTCTCAGCTGCACTCCTAATTGCCTGTGTTAACAACCCAATTAATTCAGAGGAGAGCATCATTGAAATGGAGACGGTATGAGTTAATGCAGAGGGTCAGTGGGCTGCCTTTTCATGTGTGCCCCACTGCCCTCCCCCGTCTTCTTAATATATTCCTGATAACAACCCATAATGCTGACAGCAGCTGTATATGTCAAATCACTTCTCATCTCAAAGCGTTTAAATATGCATTAGGACTTCTCTAATCATCAAATTCAGCAGTGTGACACAATGCTAGGCTGGGGTGCATATGGCTGCTGTGCAGAGATCTATGGGATGATCAGAGAATAGCTGGTGAGAATGTACATTTATGGCCATAGATTAAACATTCCTCTCCATTAAACAGAAAATTCATCATTCATGCATAGCAAGACACCTCTTTAACAGTATTAACATACGCTACGACCACATACTGATATTATATTGGGATTAAGACCAGTGGTCTAGTGGAGGATAACCACATGTAAATGCAGTTTACCCACCTTTTTTATGCTCTACAGTTTACCCAACCTTTGCGGAAGAATGCATTGAACGATATAGGAAGCTTTACTTTTCAGATTTCACCCACCTAATATTTTAACACTAAATCTCTGAGAGGAGGATGTTACTTGGACACCTATACACCATTTCAAATATTCCAAATGCGTCCACTAATTCCATCTCTTTGTTGGTGCATTTTGTTCTACTTGATTCTAATTATATTGTATTGAATTTAGCCTCTCTCCCTCCAGACAGAAGATCTTGGCTGGCAGCCCGGTGGACTGTCTCCTGCTCTCTGGCTGACTACTTCTGGCTAATGTTTTTATCTCTCTCACTCACTCACTCGCTCGCTCGCTCGCTCGCTCGCTCGCTCGCTCGCTCACTCACTCACTCACTCACTCACTCACTCACTCACTCACACTCACTCACTCACTCACTCACTCACTCACTCACTCACTCACTCACTCACACACACACACACACACACACACACACACACACACACACACACACACACACACACACACACACACACACACACACACACACACACACACACAGGACCACAATCTTTGAAAAAAGGGTTCCAAAAGGGTCCTTTGGCTGTCACCATATGGGAACCCTTTTTGGCTCAAGGTAGAACCCTCTGTGGAGAGGGTCCTACATGGAACCCAAAAGGGTTATCAGTGGTGTAAAGTATTTAAGTGAAAACACTTTAAACTACTACATACTGTAAGTCTTTTTTTGGGTATACCTTACTATTTTGGGTGTTCCTTACCTTACTATACCTTACTATTCATGTTTTTGACTACTTTTACTTTTATCTTGTACTCCATACATTTTCCTTTACACCCAAAAGTACTCATTACATTTTGAATGCTTAGCAGGACAGAAATATGGTCCATTTCACGCACTTATCAACAGAACATCCCTGGTCATCCCTACTGCCTCTGATCTGGTGGGCTCACTAAACACACATTTCATTTATAAAAGATGTCTGAATGTTGGAGTGTTACTCTGGCTATCCTTACATTTAAAAAACAAGAACACTTTGCTGTCTGGTTTGCTTAATATAAGGAATTTGAAATTATTTATACTTTTACTTTTGATATTTTTAGTAATTACATTTACTTTTGATTCTAAAGTATATTTTAAACCAAATACTTTAGACTTAAACTCAGGTATAATTTTTTAAATGTTCTAATGAGGTAGCTTTTCTTTTACTCAAGTATGACAATTCTGTACTTTTTCCACCACTGAAGGTCATACCTGGAACCAAAAAGGGTTCTTCAAAGGGTTCTTTTTTGGGGACAGGCAAAGAGCCCTTTCAGGTTCTAGCACCTTCTTTTCGAATAGTTTAGTTGCAGGGATTTTATCATTGTATTGTCAGTTCGAGTGTAGATAAAGATCAGCTTTCCATCACTGTCTCCTTCCAGCCCAGCGGTTAAGTTAAGGTTGTGGATGGGACAGAAAGGCATCAGAGGCTTCAGCACCACTGCACCCCCAGGTAAACCAATCCTCTCTCTGTGCAGAGGAGACTGAGGAGAGAGCTCGTCTGTACAAGCTGTTCTTGACTACCAAGGATGAACAGGTCTGTAGGGTGGCCTAGTCCCCCCAAGTGACTCTTTACACTGTATGCAAGGATTTCCTTTGTGTTGTCTTAGATTTCCTTCTTTGTGTTGCTCTTGACATCCCCCATTCTGTCACACCTCTATGAAGCAGAGGTTCAGTTGTCTTTACATTCTGTAGATCTAATAGCTGATTGGAGGTTAACTTTACAGTAATACTATTGGTCAACAACTCCGATTTTGAATCCAAACAACTCAGATGTTATAAAGGGGTCTTGGATTCATTGTCTCCTTTTCTTTGTTACTGATCTGCACTTTTGAGATGCACTCTTCTCTCTTTCCTTCCCAAGGACTCTTGGGGGCATGGCCTTTCAGGCAATGACTTCTCTCTCTCTCTCGCTCTCTCCCCCTCTCTGATCATGCCTAGAATAATGCCTTGTAATGGTTGTTAATGCTTTGTAACTTAATTAAGCTTTATGCATTGTAAAATGTATCGTTCATTTTACAATGATATTAAATCTATTTGCCTTTAGAATTATATTCTCAGACCTTTCTTGACCTTTCTATTACTGTAACTCATCAATAGTCTCTTGCACATTGCTAAATCATCTTAATGGAGTCAGATATTCAGTTTAATAGACTTTGTTAACATACAAATAACGTAGTTCTATCACTTATATATACACAGTTGAAGTCGGAAGTTTACATACACCTTAGCCAAATACATTTAAACTCAGTTTTTCACAATTCCTGACAATTATTTATTTTTTAAATTTAAAAAAAGATGTTTCCTTTATTTAACTAGGCAAGTCAGTTAAGAACAAATTCTTATTTTCAATGACGGCCTAGGAACAGTGGCTTAACTGCCTTGTTCAGAGGCAGAACGACTGATTTGTACCTTGTCAGCTCGGGACATTTCATTCTAAAAAAAAATCCCTGTCTTACGGCAGTTAGGATCACCACTTCATTTTAAGAATGTGAAATGTCAGAATAATAGTAGAGGGAAGGATTTATTTCAGCTTTTATTTCTTTCATCACATTCCCAGTGGGTCAGAAATGTACATACACTCAATTTTAGTATTTGGTAGCATTGCCTTTGAATTGTTTAACTTGGGTCAAATGTTTCGGGTAGCCTTCCACAATCTTCCCACAATAAGTTGGGTCAATTTTGGCCCATTCCACCTGACAGAGCTGGTGTAACTGAGTCAGGTTTGCAAGGCCTCCTTGCTCTCACGCGCTTTTTCAGTTCTGCCCACACATTTTCTATAGGATTGAGTTCAGGGCTGTCACGACTCCTATCGGAGGTGGCTCCCCTTCCTGTTTGGGTGGCGTTCGGCGGTCGTCGTCACTGGCCTACTAGCTGCCACTGATCCCTTTTTCCCCTTTTCTGTTTTTTGGTTGCACCTGTGTTTAGTTTAGGCTAATTGGTTGGGCTTTATTGTGCGGGATTATTTCAGTGTACACGGCTGTTTGGATTTTTGCTGGACTGTTTAAGTCCCCCGTGTTTGGGGCATTTGTTTGGGTTGGCGTCTGTTCACCGTTGTGGTGCATTAAAAAGTAGCGCTACCCTGAACTCTCTGCTTCCTGCGCCTGACTTCTTCCCCACTACACCTCGGACGTTACAAGGGCTTTGTGATGGCCACCCCAATACCTTGACTTTGTTGTCCTTAAGCCATTTCCCCACAACTTTGGAAGTATGCTTGGTATTGTCCATTTGGAAGACTCATTTGCGACCAAGCTTTAACTTCCTGACTGATGTCTTGAGATGTTACTTCAATATATCCACATAATTTTCCTCCTTCATGATGCCATCTATTTTGTGAAGTGCACCAGTTCCACCTGCAGCAAAGCACCCCCACAATGTGATGCTGCCACCTCCGTGCTTCAAGTTTGGGATGGTGTTCTTTGGCTTGCAGGCAACCCCCTTTTTCCTCCAAACATAACAATGGTCATTATGGCCAAACAGTTCTATTTTTGTTTCATCAGACCAGAGGACATTTCTCCAAAAAGTATGATCTTTGTCCCCATGTGCAGTTGCAAAGTGTAGTCTGGCTTTTTTATAGCGGTTTTGGAGCAGTGGCTTCTTCTTTGCTGAGCGGCCTTTCAGGTTATGTCGATATAGGACTCGTTTTACTGTGGATATAGATACTTTTGAACCTGTTTCCTCCAGCATCTTCACAAGGTCCTTTGCTGTTGTTCTGGGATTGATTTGCACTTTTCGCACCAGAGTACGTTCATCTCTAGGAGACAGAACGCGTCTCCTTCCTGAGCGGTATGACGGCTGCGTGGTCCCATGGTATTTATACTTGCGTACTATTGTTTGTACAGATGAATGTGGTACCTTCAGGTGTTTGGAATTTGCTCCCAAGGATGAACCAGACTTGTGGAGGTCTACAATTTTTTTTCTGAGATCTTGAATGATTTCTTTTAATTTTCCCATGATGTCAAGCAAAGAGGCACTGAGTTTGAAGGTAGGCCTTGAAATACATCCACAGGTACACCTCCAATTGACTCAAATGATGACAATTAGCCTATCAGAAGCTTCTAAAGCCATGACATAATTTTCTGGAATTTTCCAATTTTCCAAGCTGTTTAAAGGCATAGTCAACTTAGTGTATGTAAACTTCTGACCCACTGGAATTGTGATACACTGAATTATAAGTGAAATAATCTGTCTGTAAACAATTGTTGGAAAAATTACTTGTGTTACGCACAAAGTAGATGTCCTAACCAACTTGCCAAAACTATAGTTTGTTAATTAACAATAAATTTGTGGGGTGGTTGAAAAGAGTTTTAATGACTCCAACCTAAGTGTATGTAAACTTCCGACTTCAACTGTAATATCATATGATAAGTATTACCCCACTATAGCTTCGACTAGGACAGCAGGAAAACAAATCTCACATAATCTAAGTCCCAAATGACACCCTATTCCCTTTATAGTACATTACTTCTGACCAGAGCACTAGTGCACTAAATATGGAATAGGGTGCCATTTTGGGACTCAGACATCATTACCTCAACTGGTATTTAAGGCAACTTGCTGGGTCACTTGACAAAGTGCTCATAGATGGTTATCAATTCTCTTTACTCATCTATAATTCAGGACATTGCATTACTATGTCTTTCCTCTGTCTCCCTTCCTCTGTTCCTTTGTCTATCCTCCCCCAGATCCACCCAACACGAGAGACGATCCGCACAAAATAGAATTTCTGAATATCACATTACATTCTTTGTCTATTATTGGAAGCCAAGGAGAGAGGGATGATTGACAGGCCAGGCTGAGTGGCTGGCCTTGATTTGCAAAACTAAGCTCCTCATTGAGGGAAACCCCTGCCAGTCAAACAACAAGATAGGAAATCTCAACATGGCTGTTAAGACATTTTGAAAGGCTTTGATATTTTTGTCTTGATATTTCAGAAATTATGATTGCGTTGACGCTTAAAAAAATTATATGTTCAAGTATTTCATCATGAACCATTTTAGTTGTGTGTCTACATTACTGCGGTAGCTCTTCTTCTACAATATAGTATTATATTGGGATTAAGACCAGTGGTCTAGTGGAGGATAACCACATGTAAATGCAGTTTACCCACCTTTTTTATGCTCTACAGTTTACCCAACCTTTGCGGAAGAATGCATTGAACGATATAGGAAGCTTTACTTTTCAGATTTCACCCACCTAATATTTTAACACTAAATCTCTGAGAGGAGGATGTTACTTGGACACCTATACACCATTTCAAATATTCCAAATGTGTCCACTAATTCCATCTCTTTGTTGGTGCATTTTGTTCTACTTGATTCTAATTATATTGTATTGAATTTAGCCTCTCTCCCTCCAGACAGAAGATCTTGGCTGGCAGCCCGTTGGACTGTCTCCTGCTCTCTGGCCGACTACTTCTGGCTAATGTTTTTATCTCTGTCTCTCTCTCTCTCTCTCTCTCTCTCTCTCTCTCTCTCTCTCTCTCTCATTTCAATTCAATTCAAGGGCTTTATTGGCATGGGAAACATGTGTTAACATTGCCAAAGCAAGTGAGGTAGATAATATATAAAGTGAAATAAACAGTCAAAATTAACAGTAAACATTACACATACAGAAGTTTCAAAACAATAAAGACATTACAAATGTCATATTATATATATACAGTGTTTTAACAATGTACAAATGGTTGAAGGACACAATATAAAATAAATAAGCATAAATATGGGTTGTATTTACAATGGTGTTTGTTCTTCACTGGTTGTCCTTTTCTCGTGGCAACAGGTCACAAATCTTGCTGCTGTGATGGCACACTGTGGAATTTCACCCAGTAGATATGTGAGTTTATCAAAATTGGATTTGTTTTCGAATTCTTTGTGGATCTGTAATCTGAGGGAAATATGTCTCTCTAATATGGTCATACATTGGGCAGGAGGTTAGGAAGTGCAGCTCAGTTTCCACCTCATTTTGTGGGCAGTGAGCACATAGCCTGTCTTCTCTTGAGGGCCATGTCTGCCTATGGCGGCCTTTCTCAATAGCAAGGCTATCCTCACTGAGTCTGTACATAGTCAAAGCTTTCCTTAATTTTGGGTCAGTCACAGTGGTCAGGTATTCTGCCGCTGTGTACTCTCTGTTTAGGGCCAAATAGCATTCTAGTTTGCTCTGTTTCTTTGTTCATTTTTTCCAATGTGTCAAGTAATTATCTTTTTGTTTTCTCATGATTTGGTTGGGTCTAATTGTGCTGCTGTCCTGGGGCTATGTAGGGCGTGTTTGTGTTTGTGAACAGAGCCCCAGGACCAGCTTGCTTAGGGGACTCTTCTCCAGGTTCATCTCTCTGTAGGTGATGGCTTTGTTATGGAAGGTTTGGGAATCGCTTCCTTTCAGGTGGTTATAGAATTTAACGGCTCTTTTCTGGATTTTGATAATTAGTGGGTATCGGCCTAATTCTGCTCTGCATGCATTATTTGGTGTTCTACGTTGTACACAGAGGATATTTTTGCAGAATTCTGCGTGCTTTGTCTCAGTTTGGTGTTTGTCCCATTTTGTGAAGTCTTGGTTGGTGAGCGGGGGGCTCTATGACTGGGCTCTATGACTCTCTCTCTCTCCCATATAAACACATTGAATAACACATTCATAAAAGGCCAAAAAAAATAAAATAAAATAATAAGCAACAAGGTTTTGAAGTGTCTGTCCTATATCTGAGAGATATAAGAAAAAAAATGAATGTTTGGTCACGTTATTTTTGGCACATTTGACCCCCTATGCACTTTTTGTCATTTCTACAGCCCAGTACTGGGTTAACTTCAGATGACTCCCCTGAAGATTGTGTGTGTAGTAGAGCAAAACAACTGACACCTTCGTGTTCGCGAGAGTCTCCTTTTGATATTGGTGACATATGTTTGTAGCTCCAAAAGTTTGGTCTGGACAATCTGTTTTGTGAGAAGACCTCTTCGAAATATTGATTTGTAGCTCTCACGGTTTGGGTTTTACAGTCGATTTCATTATGATTTTCTTGTCCGGATCCTTTCATGTGTAAAAAAAAAAAAGGCTGCTTTCACAAGCCCCATGTTATGGAATGGGCGCAAACTACACATAAAACACTAAACAAAAATGGTGTTCATGGGAGGACACCACCGAAGAAGCCACTGTTGTCCTAAAAAAACATTGTTGCACGTCTGAAGTTTGCAAAAGTGCACCTGGATTTATTCTGTGGACACAACTACAGTTGAGTTGTTTGCAAGGAACACACAACACTATGTGTGGAGAAAAAAAGGCACAGCACACCAACACCAAAAACTTATGCCAACTGTAAAGTATGGTGGAGGGAGCATCATGGTTTTGGGGTGCTTTGCTGCCTCAGGACCAGGACAGCTTGCTATCATCGACAGAAAAACGAATTCCCAAGTTTATCAATACATTTTTCAGGAGAATGTAAGGCTATCTGTCTGCCAATTGAAGCTCAACAGAAGTTGGGTGATGCAACAGGACAACGACCCAAAACACACAAGTAAATCAACAACAGAATGCCTTCAACAGAGGTAAATACACCTTCTGGAGTGGCCCAGTCAGAGACCTGACCTCAACCCAATTGAGATGCTGCTGTGGCATGACCTCAAGAGAGCGGTTCACACCAGACATCCCAAGAATATTGCTGAACTGAAACAGTTTTGTAAAGAGGAATGGTCCAAAATTCTTCCTGATAGTTGTGCAGGTCTGATCCGCAACTACAGAAAGTGTTTGGTTGAGGTTATTGCTGCCAAAGGAGGGTCAACCAGTTATTAAATCCAAGGGTTCACATACTTTTCCCACCCTACACTGTGAATGTTTACACAGTGTGTTCAAGAGACATGAAAATGTATAATCGTTTGTGTGTTATTAGTTTAAGCAGACTGTGTTTGTCTATTGTTGTGACTTAGATGAAGATCAGATCAAATTTTATGACCAATTTATGCAGAACTCCAGGTAATTCCAAAGGGTTCACATACTTTGTCTTGACACGGTATACAATATTCAAAATGACGTCACTCTAGGGGGCTATAAAGGCTGGTTCAGTTCAGTTCAATATTCATGACACACACACGGAGCTGGTGGAAGCAAAACTTCCCATTATATTCATCTGCTATATAATTTCTGATGGATGCTTTTAATACAGTTTTCAACAGGCCTATCAATGAAAACAATACATCTGCAAAGAATCCATATAATTTCTTTATTTGATACCTCCCTCACTATAATTTAGAGCAAGAGAGAAAATTACACCAGTCAATCTTGTGATACTCTGTTCCAGAGGAAAGTAATAAACATTGAATCTAATAAGGTCCAACTCGTTCATTTTAAACTGTATTTCCTGCCAGTTGCTGATACAGTATATTTGACAATGACTCAATACTCTTATTTCAACATACAGTACCAGTCAAAAGTTTGGACACAGCTACTCATTCAAGGTTTTTTCTTTGTTTTACTATTTTCTACAATGTAGAATAATAGTGAAAAGATCGAAACTATGAAATCACACATGGAATCATGTAGTAACCAAAAAAGTGGTGAACAAATCAAAATATATTTTAGATTCTTCAAAGAAGCCACCCTTTGCCTTGATTACAGCTTTGCAAACTCTTGGCATTCTCTCAACCAGCATCATGAGGTAGTCACCTGGACTTAAAAATGGCGGCGGAAGAAATGGCAGCAGTTTTACAGGCGCTCAACCAATTGTGCTATTATGTGGGTTTTTTCGCTTTATTTGTAACTTATTTGGTACATAATGTTTCTGCAACCGTATCTTACAGGGAAAAAAATAGCTCCTGGATATCAGGACAACGATCACTCACCTCGGATTAGACAAGGATTTATTCTTCAACAAGCAAGACGCACAAGACATTCTCCAAACACCTGAGAGGGCCATCATCCCCGTTATTTGCAAGAGGAGGCGACGCAGGTACAGAGGACAACGAGCCGGATGCCTGGTCAGGTGCAACCAAAGGGAAAACAATTCTAGATCACCTGTACTCCACACACAGAGATGTGTACAAAGCTCTCCCTTGCCCTCCATTTGGTAAATCTGACCACAACTCTATCCTCCTGATTCCTGCTTACAAGCAAAAATTAAAGCAGGAAGCACCAGTGACTCGATCTATAAAAAAGTGATCAGATGAAGCAAATGCTAAAACTACAGGACTGTTTTGCTATCACTGACTGGAACATGTTCCGCGATTCTTCCGATGGCATTTTCGGAGTACACCACATCAGTCACTGGCTTTATCAATAAGTGTATCGAGGACGTCGTCCCCAACGTGACTGTACGTACATACCCCAACCAGAAGCCTTGGATTACACGCAACATTTGCACTGAGCTAAAGGGTAGAGCTCCCGCTTTCAAGGTGCGGGACTCTATCCGGAAGCTTACAAGAAATCCTGCTATGCCTGGGACGAACCATCAAACAGGCAAAGCGTCAATACAGGGCTAAGATTGAATCATACTACACTGGCTCTGACGCTCGTCTTATGTGGCAGGGCTTGCAAACAGACTACAAAGGGAAGCTGAAAAGAGAGCTGCCCAGTGACACGAGCCTACCAGACGAGCTAAATCACTTCTATGCTCGCTTCGAGTCAAGCAACACTGAGGCATGCATGAGAGCATCAGCTGTTCCAGACAACTGTGTGATCACGCTCTCCATAGCCGACGTGAGTAAGACCTTTAAACAGGTCAACATTCACAAGGCCAGAGGGCCAGACGGATTACCAGGACGTGTGCTCCGGGCACGTGCTGACCAACTGGCGGTTGACTTCACTGACATTTTCAACATGTCCCTGATTGAGTCTGTAATACCGACATGCTTCAAGCAGACCACCATAGTCCCTGTGCCCAAGAACAGAAAGGCACCCTGCCTAAATGACTAACAGACCCGTAGCACTCACGTCTGTAGCCATGAAGTGCTTTGAAAGGTTGGTAATGGCTCACATCAACACCATTAACCCGACCGCCGAACGCCACCCGAACAAGGAGAGGGACCGACTTCGGCGGAAGTCGTGACAGTTGAGTGTCTAACCTCTGGGGACCCATTCTCATTTCATTTGAACACAACAGCACACCCATTCATTGTCTGTCTGTTAGATTACTGGGAATCTATCTATCCCTAAATGACTAATCACAGTGAAACAGCTGGTTATCTCCTTGTGGGCCTGTTAATGGCAGTAACAGACAATTGTACTATTGCAACAGAAAATGTATTTGATCACGACTGCTCTGCTGAACGGACCTACTGTATGTCATCAGCCACGCCACACTAGTCTCTTTCTCTCTCTATAAACACAAGGTACTGCCAGAATAAGTTGCGCCTAGAATTAGCCTAACCACAACTATGACAAACCCCATGTGTGATACAGTGAAGAATTGTGTTGATACACACTGATTGTACAAAACATTAAGACCCCTCCCACCCTTTTGCCCCTCAGAACAGCTTTAATTTGTCAAGGCATGGACGCTACAGGCTGTCGAAAGCAAATTGGCTGAATGTCCTTTGGGTCGTGGACCATTTTTGATATACAGGGGAAATAGTTGAGTGTGAATAACCCGGTAGCGTTGCAGTTCATCTACACTGACTGAAGTGGATTTAAGAGATCTTTCACCTGGATTCACCTGGTCAGTCTATGTCAGTGGTTCCAAATCTTTTTGTAGTCCTGTACCCCTTCAAACTTTCAACCTCCAGCTGCGTACCCCCTCTAGCACCAGGGGCAGTGTTCTGTCAAATGTTGTTTTTTTGCCATCCTTGTAAGCCTGCCGCACACACACTATACGATACATTTATTAAACATAGGAATGAGTGACAAAGCTCGTGGGAAGTGACAAAGAACTCTTATAGGACCAGGGAACAAATAATAATAATCAATCATTTAGCTCTTTATTTAGCCGTCTTACATATTTAACTTTATTTGTTCATCGAAAATGGTGAATAACTCACCACAGGTTAATGAGAAGGGTGTACTTGAAAGGATGCACATAACTCTGCAATGTTGGGTTGTATTGGAGAGAGTCTCAGTCTTAAATAATTTTCCACACGCAGTCTGTGCCTGTATTTAATTTTCATGCTAGTGAGGGCCGAGAATCCACTCTCACATAGGTACGTGGTTGCAAAGGGCATTAGTGTCTTAACAGCAAAGTGTCTTAACAGCGCAATTTGCCAAAGCAGGATACTCTGAGCGCAGCTCAATCCAGAAAATGGATTAAATTCAATTTTCACAGAACCGCTTGTTGCAATTTCAATGAGGCTCTCTTGTTCAGATACCGGTAAGCGGACTGGAGGCAGGGCATGAAAGGGGTAACGAATCCAGTTGTTTGTGTCATCCATTTCTGGAAAGTACCTGTGTAATTGCGCAACCAACTCACTCAGGTGCTTCGTTCATTTACACACAAAACAATCATACAATGATGGAAAGACCTGTGTGTTGTCCTTGTTAATGCAGAGAGAGAAGATCTCCAACTTCTTAATCATCTCCTCAATTTTGTCCCACACATTGAACATAGTCGCGGAGAGTCCCTAGATTCAGATCATTCAGGCGAGAAAAAACATCACCCAGATAGGCCAGTCGTGTGAGAAACTCGTCATGCAAGCGGTCAGACTCGTGAAAATGATGGTCAGTAAAGGTCAGTCAATTAAAAAAAACATGTCAATACTTTACCCCATTGATGACCAGCACACTTCTGTATGTTGTAAAAGCATGGTCACTGCCCATATCATTGCATAGTGCAGAAAATACACAAGAGTTCAGGGGGCTTTGCCTTAACAAAGTTTTCACTGTAGTGTCCAAAACATATTTCAAGCTCTCAGGCATTCCCTTGGCAGCAAGAGCCTCTAGGTGGATGCTGCAGTGTACCCAGGTGGCGTTGGGAGCAACTGCCTGCACGCACGTTACCATTCCACTATGTCTCCCTGTCATGGCTTTTGTGCCATCAGTACAGATACCAACACATCTTGACCACCAAAGTCCATTTAATGTCACAAAGCTGCCCAGTACTTTAAAAATATCCTCTCCTGTTGTCCTGGTTTCCAGCGGTTTGCAGAAGAGGATGTCTTCCTTCATTGACCCCCCATAAACGTAACGGACATATACCAGGAGCTGTGCCAGGCCCGCCACGTCTGTTGACTCATCCAGCTGTAACAGACATATACCAGGAGCTGTGCTAGGCCTGCCACATCTGTTGACTCATCCAGCTGTAACGCATAGAATTCACTGGCTAGTATGCGAAACAGTAATTGTTTTGAAACATCTCTTGCCATGTCGCTGATGTGTCGTGAAACAGTGTTGTTTGATGAAGATATGGTCTGTATAGTTTTTTGGACCTTTCCCCCAGCATTGTCCCAGCCACATCTGCGGCAGCAGGAAGAATTAAGTCCTCCACAATAGTATGGGGCTTGCCTGTCCTAGCCACTCGGTAGCTCACCATATAAGACTCCACTAGACCCTTCTTATTAATGGTATCTGTTGATCTTATACATGTCTTACTACTTGACAGTTGTCTTAATTGTTGCTCAAAAAACTCCTGCGGCATATTTGAAAAATTGGCATGTTTTTGTTTCTAAATGTCTGCGTTTTTTATGAATAAAAACAAACAAACATGTGAATCACATTTGAATCTGGTGTAGCCTGACGGCATTGCGTACCCCAGTTTGTGAATACCTGGTTTATGTCATGGGTGTTTTGTACACTCAGTGTAGATAAAATGACATAACCATGTCCGACAGATGGTTATGAAGTTCAATCAATGCAGAAACGGACTAACAGGAATTAACATTATAGCATATGCAGGTGATTCAGCCATCTTCTACAGCAACAATACACTATTTTGTGCTGGGCTGATTAGCAGCAAGTGCCAAGGTTGAACCTACCCACCGTTTTGAAGATGTCCTCTGGGACAGATCTGAAAACGGCGTGGAGTATGTTTGAATCAATAACAGCCTCTCGACAGGAAACTGGAGGAGAGCTACTCCATTAGCAAGGGGGTCGGATTTGGAGCTGTGTAGAAATAGAATGACCGGAAAGTTGCTGCAAAGCAAATTGGAGTAAATTAATAAACACTGTTTTTATTTGACTGTTTTAATAGAGGACATCAAAGAAAAGTATAGGCTCACTAAATCACTGACAGCTGCTCTACTCTCATACGACTGTACGTGCGTTTTCTGTCCGCAAGGTGGCATTGTCTGACGGTTGAGAGTGGTTAGCGGAGGGCTGCACCGGGTACAACCGTCCCGAGTTTCATTAGGCGACAGTAGCCTTGTCAAGTGGTTGTTTTTTGTAATGATCCTATCCGCAGGCCTACCTCTCCTCAAGGAATACTGTTTTTGAATGACATATATATTTTGTATTTATTTTAATATTTTAAAAAAATCTGCTGATAAATTATATTGAATAACCCCACCTATCTCTCTTGCATACACACACACACACACGCAGTCTCTCAGTGTGGGCATGTCTCTTCAGGAGACTGTCTACTCCGAGCGCACTCTCACTTGAGCGGAGGGACAGCGAGCGAACAACCATCACCTCCTTATGGCACATCAACCCATCATATATTTGTTTGTGTGGAAAATGTTCAACTAAAGCCGGTGTGAGTAGTATAAAAGCTTTTTGTAAAGAGTGCACTGTTTTGGGGAGTATACACAGATCCTTGCGCAGCCCGTTATTGGCCATGGAGTCCTTTACGCACTGCAGATAACAAGTCTTTGTGAAACAAAGAAAACAAAGTAATGGATCAAAACTGCAAGTGATTTTTTTTCACACTCTGCTAAAGTTATGGCCGCGCTACGGAGGAAATTTGGGGAGGACTATCAGGTAGTGAATACAAACCGTGACAACACCGCCTTTTCAGCACCTGTTAAAAAGAAACGCCAGCGGTTCGTGGAGAAGAACGGTCGTTGCAACGTGCAGCACGGGAATCTCGGCGGGGAGACCAGCCGATACATCTCCGACCTCTTCACCACCTTGGTGGACCTCAAGTGGCGATGGAACTTACTTATCTTTGTTCTGACCTATACAGTAGCATGGCTGGTCATGGCTTCTATGTGGTGGATCATCGCCTACATCAGAGGGGACATAAATCATGGTCACGACTCGTCCTACACCCCCTGCGTTGCCAACGTTTACAACTTCCCCTCTGCTTTCCTATTCTTCATAGAGACCGAGGCCACCATCGGCTACGGCTACCGCTACATAACGGAGAAATGTCCAGAGGGCATTATTCTCTTCTTGTTCCAGTCGCTGCTGGGGTCAATCGTGGACGCCTTTCTGATCGGCTGCATGTTCATTAAAATGTCCCAGCCTAAGAAGCGCGCAGAGACGCTTATGTTTAGCCAGGACTCGGTGATCTCACAGCGCGACGGCAAACTGTGCCTCATGTTCCGCGTGGGCAACCTGCGAAACAGCCATATGGTGTCCGCGCAGATCAGGTGCAAACTCATAAAGGTAAGGTAAA
The DNA here is from genome assembly GCF_018296145.1 of Oncorhynchus tshawytscha. Taxonomy (NCBI): domain Eukaryota; kingdom Metazoa; phylum Chordata; class Actinopteri; order Salmoniformes; family Salmonidae; genus Oncorhynchus; species Oncorhynchus tshawytscha. The sequence continues at coordinate 6,649,857 of NC_056455.1, forward strand.
CAAGCATCAGATGCGCTCTGCACCACAGGGGTATTTAGGCAACTAATCATAAAAGGACCCACGGTGATAATTCTCTACTAAAAGCCTTCAGGGATAGTGGAAAATTAAACTCTCGAGCATAAAATGCCAAGATGTTGTGTGCTAATGTCATATTTCATGTGCGTAACTAATTGTCATGTATTATATTCGCATTCATTATTTCACATAAAGTATGTGCTTCTCCGTCACCCTGTCTGCATTTGGGGTCCTAAAATGCTGTGGCAAACAATCAATTAAACCTGAAAGTGGCGAACAGACAACACAAGAAAATGTAATAAATGTAATCAAATTGAATAGAATAAACCTATAGGAGTCTAGCTGCACTATGATAGCAGTTGCATATCAGAGATATATATTTTTTTTTCTAAGCTTAATTATAAGCAGCTCTTAGTCCACAGTGTGTGCCTTGTTCAACAAAAAAGGCTTAAAATTGTATTAGCATAATCCTTAGTAGTGAGATTGTATTTTGGCTGAGTGGCAGATGTTTCCAAGACAGGGTCTGATAAGAGAGAGAAAGGGAGAGAGAGAGAGAGAGAGAGAGAGAGAGAGAGAGGGCTTGAGAGAGAGAGAGAGAGACTGAGGGGCTGAGAGAGAAAGACAGAGGGGGGCTGAGAGAGTGTAGCTGGGAGGAGCAGAGAGCAACAGAGAGGAGTTGAGAGAGAGACAGAGAGGGCTTGAGAGAGAGAGAGAGAGACTGAGGGGCTGAGAGAGAAAGACAGAGGGGGGCTGAGATAGAGTGTAGCTGGGAGGAGCAGAGAGCAACAGAGAGGAGTTGAGAGAGAGAGACAGAGAGGGGTTGAGAGAGAGAGAGAGAGAGCGAGACAGAGGGGCCCGAGAAAGAGAGAGAGAGAGAGGGGGAGCTGAGAGAGAGAGAGAGTTCTTTGGTGGTGCAGCCACAGCGTGTCCAAAATCAGTCACCGCGGGGCACGGTAGTGTATCAGTGAGCTGCTCTGACAGAGACCTGGGCTCTCAGGCTGGGGTTTGACAGTTACAACTCCAGCAATGAAACACAAAGAATCAAATCATCATCAGCCATGGAGCAGTATACATGCTGCTCCCTCCGATCAAGCATGACGTCAGGTCAGAAGTGGCCCTGGACTTAAGACCCTGGAGTAATGGAATAAATCATATTTATAGTGCACGTGGATACATTTTTCATCTTCACTCTCATGTTGTAAGGTCTGGTTCACATCACAATGTGATGTTTGAGTAGGACTTTTGTCAGAGACACTCCGATATGAAACCAAAGAGAGGCAAAAACATTGGTTTCTGAGAATACACACACTCACACATGCACACATACACACACACACACACCCAGTGAGGCGCTTTGAGCTTGTTTAAGTATGTGTTCCACCACCGTGAACACATCGGCACAGCACATTGAACATAGTGTGGGTCAACTTAACAACACATACTGTACATCCAGTGTGGCTGAGAGAGAGAGAGAGGAAGGGAGAACCCCACCCCTCAGTCATAGCCAGGCAGTCCCCAAAGAGAACAGCCTCCTAGGCACGCAGTCAGAACAGCCACAATCGATAGCCCCAAGCAGGGTGTTTCTCTGGGATGAACCCCATCCTCTCGCTCAGCCTCCCAGGCAGACCATTTACAGCAGCTGGAGGGTTGCATCACACAGTTGACAGGGTGCCCGGTGCTCCAAATGGCTGGTCATGTACTAGAGGGCTAGTCTGTTGATTGATTTATCCTGTGCAATAATTGAATAAGGCTCAAGCACAGACCCAGGCGCCTTCACAATATAAAGCTCCCCTACAGTGGGTGTATTTTGAGAGGAAAAAGGAGGACGGGAGAGAAAGAAAGTATACCCACTGGGCACAGACGTCCATTCAGCGTCTGTGCCCAGTGGAGTGACGTGGAAACAACTGTGATTCAACCAGTGTGTGCCTAGTTTGTGCCCAGTGGGTAGGCTACAAGTGGCACTCACAGAGATTGCGTCATGAAATATGTGAAGCGCAGGTAGGCACTTTGAGCACAAGTAAGAAACTCACACTCACCTTTTCTCTCTGACTACAAAAGGAGGGGGGGGGATGAAAGAATAAATATCATCCCCCTCCTCCTCTCCTGCTCTCTCTTTCTCTCTTTGAGGTACCATCCATACAACCCACACTGTGCTCTGGGGTCTTTAGTAATTGTTGCTCTGCTGTCAAGCTTCACAGCACAGCCCTGTGCTACTTTCACTTCAAAGACCCTTTGGCCAGCACAGAAAATGTACAAATAAGCCTCCTAGTTTTGGGAAAACACATCTGAAATCAAATTACTCCGAGATGAATCGTGTTAAAACAGTTGTAAAAGTTAACATGAATTATAGTCATGCAAAATAAATCATTACTTCACAGGAATCATGCCATTTTGTAAATGAATGTTTGTATTTTGTCAGTGCAGTACTAGTAGAGGGATGATGGTGGTGCTGTTGAATCATGCCCCTCTTCCACCTGTTCCCCCAATCCACACTGTTACTCACAAATCTGTACAGGTTTTTCAATAGTCCTCTCCACCTTCCATTTAGGTATTGACTTGCCATATGTTCATAAATATACACTGTAACATGACCTGGCATGTGTTAGAACCACTTAACACCAATCAAACAAATAGAGCACATATCGGTTGGAGAAAAGCAAAGTCCTGATGAACTCCTGTAGTCATTCTTCAGTTAAGTCCCATCATTCATACATACATACATACTGTATGACTGTACAGAATGTGTGTACATAGGTGTGTGTGTGTGTGGCAGTGACAGCTGCTCATTCAGAGGCTCATAAAAGACAGAGGAGAGGATGGGCAGGCAGTATTGGCATGACACCTGTTTGGGTTTACAACATGGTGTAGTTAAGGCATCTGCTCCTTGTGACCATGTCTGTCAGTCACAGTCCACATCTCATTCTAGCCAGGACGGCTCACTTCAATCAAACCCACCAATCGCACAGCCAACCACAGAACCCACATCCAAAAAGCAGCGGCGCCAATTCTGCAGGCAGTAACCGTGAATATAGGCCTATGCAAAGATTTCCTTCATAAGACATTTGCTGGATGATTTGACTGGCACTGTGAGCTGGCTGAGCCGAGCGACAGTCCAGTCCTTGTCGAATTCCGGACTGATTGCTGGTAGCTAGGCTGCTTGTTTGTTGTTTGGGGGGGGGGAAGTGTTGTGTTGGCTAGCTGGGTGTAGCCTCGCGTAATGCAGCACCGCTGATGTGGCGTGGCTGATTACTAGAGGGGAGCAGACAGCAGAAGGGCCCAGCTCCATCTCACAGGGCACAGAAACAGACTAATCAGAGCCGACAGCCATCCAAACCCAGAGCTGGTGCTGGCAGGGCCAGGCAGACTCAGTAAGCCTCCGAGTGCATCTTGCTGGAACGCTCCTCACTCTCACACCAAAATATGAGAGAGGCGCAGCTGAATGGAGAAAGAGAAGAGAAGAGGCTGTAGTAGAAAATACAGAGAGACCGAGAGAGAGAGAAAGAGAATGGGTGACAGGTATACAGATGAAGGATCTTCATTTGTAGTGTATTTGAGGTTTAAATAGGCATTTGAAATTTCCATTTTGATGTTTCAGAATTTATTTTCCCTTACAAAGAAATGATCAACCCATACAAAAATGTCCATGAATTATAATCCACATTTTTGTTGTTGCTGCAGCATAATGTTTCTGTTGTAGCAAACTGTTTCAAGGTGGGAGATGTGGTATAGGCTAGACAGGCAGGCAGCTACTAGCACTGGGATTGATTTCCATTTGACTTACGAGCCCCTAACCAACAACACAGTGAAAAAAAACAAAAAACAGAATCAGAATAAGAAACAAAGTAACAAGTAATTAAAGAGCAGCAGTAAAATAACAATAGCGAGACTACATACAATGGGGTACCGGTACAGAGTTAATATGCTGGGGCACCGGTTAGTCGAGGTAATATGTGCATGTAGGTAGAGTTATTAAAGTGACTATGCCCAGATGATAACAACAGAGAGTAAAAGTGGTGAAAAAGAGGGGGGAGGGGGGTGCAATGCAAATAGTCTGGGTAGCCATTTGATTAGATGTTCAGGAGTCTTATGGCTTGGGGGTAGAAGCTGTTCAGAAGCCTCTTGGACCAACACTTGGCGCTCCGGTACCACTTGCCGCGGTAGCAGAGAGAACAGTCTATGATTAGGGTGAGTGGAGTCTTTGACAATTTTTAAGGCCTTCCTCTGACACCGCCTAGTATAGAGGTCCTGGATGGCAGGAAGCTTTGCCCCAGTGGTGTACTGGGCCGTACTCACTACAAACTGTAGTGCCTTGTGGTCGGAGGCTGAGAAATTGCCATACCAGGCAGTGTTGCAACCAGTCAGGATTCGCTCGATGGTGCAGCTGTAGAACCTTTTAAGGATCTGAGGGCTCATGCCAAATGTTTTCTCCTGTCTCCTGAGGGGGAATAGGTTTCGTCGCACCCTCTTCACAACTGTCTTGGTGTGCTTGGACCATGTTAGTTTGTTGGTGATGTGGACACCAAGGAACTTGAAGCTCTCAACCTGCTCCACTACAGGCCCGTCGATGAGAATGGGGACGTCCTCGGTCTTCTTTTTCCTGTAGTCCGCAATCATCTCTTTTGTCTTGATCACGTTGAGGGAAAGGTTATTGTCCTGGCACCACATGGCCAGGTCTCTGACCTCCTCCCTATAGGCTGCCTCGTCGTTGTAGGTGATCAGGCCTACCACTGTTGTTTCATCGGCAAACATAATGATGGTGTTGGAGTCGTGCCTGGCCGTGCAGTCATGAGTGAACAGGGGGTACAGGAGGGGACTGAGCACGCACCCCTGAGGGGTCCCTGTGTTCAGGATCAGGTGGCAGATGTGTTGTTACCTACCTTTACCACCTGGGGGCGGCCGTCAGGAAGTCCAGGATCCAGTTGCAAAGGCATGTATTTAGTCCCAGGGTCCTTAGCCTAGTGTTGAGCTTTGAGGGCACTATGGTGTTGAACGCTGAGCTGTAGTCAATTAATAACATTCTCACATAGGTGTTACTTTTGTCCAGGTGGGAAAGGGTATTGTGGAGTGCAATAGAGCTTGCTTCCAGTACACGTTCTGGTAAACCGTCTGGCCCTGTGGCTTTGTGAATGTTGACCTGTTTAAAGGTCTTACTCACATCGGCTGTGGAGAGCGTGATCAGACAGTCTTCTGGAACAGCTGGTGCTCTCATGCATGTTTCAGTGTTATTTACCTCAAAGCGAGCATAGAAGTAGTTTAGATCGACTGGTAGGCTTGTGTCACTGGGCAGCTCTCGGCTGTGCTTCCCTTTGTAGTCTGTAATGGTTTGCAAGCCCTGCCACATCTGACGAGCATCAGAGCCGGTGTAGTATGATTCAATCTTAGTCCTGTATTGGCACTTTGCCTGTTTGACGGTTCGTCGGAAAGCATAGCGGGATTTCTTATAAGCGTCCGAGTTAGAGTCCCGCTCCTTGAAAGCGGCAGCTCTAGCCTTTAGCTAAGTGCGGATGTTGCCTGTAATCCATAGCTTCTGGTTGGGGTATGTATGTACATGTATGTACAGTCACTGTGGGGACGAGTCTGTGGTGGTATGTAGACAGCTACAAAAAATACAGATGAAAACTCTCTAGGTAGATAGTGTGGTCTACAGCTTATCATGAGATACTCTACCTCAGGTGAGCAAAACCTTGAGACTTCCTTAGATATCGTGCACCAGCTGTTATTTACAAAAATACATAGTCCGCCTCCCCTTGTCTTACCAGACGCCGCTGTTCTATCCTGGCGATAAAGCGTATAACCAGCCAGCTGTATGTTGGTAGGTAATGTTGTCGTTCAGCCATGACTCCTTGAAGCATAGGATATTACAGTTTTGAATGTCCCGTTGGTAGTTTATTTTTCCGTGTAGGTCATCAATTTTATTTTCCAAAGATTGTATGTTTGCTAGCAGAATGGAAGGCAGTGGGGGTTTATTCGATTGCCTACTAATTCTCAGAAGGCAGCCCACCCTCCAGACCCTTTTTCTCTGCCTTCTCTTCATGCAAATGACGTAAATGACGGGGATATGGGCCTGTTCCCGGGAAAGCAGTTTGTCTTTCACGACGGGCTCGTCGGACTCGTTAAAGCAAAAAAGGATTCTGCCAGTTCGTGGTGAGTAATCGCAGTTCTGATGTCCAGAAGTTATTTTTGGTCAGAAGAGACGGTAGCAGCAACATATGTACAAAATAAGTACCAAAATAAGTTACAAATAATGCAAAGAAATGAACAAAAAAACACAATTGGATAGGAACACTAAAAAGTCAGCCTTCTTCTCCAGCGCCATCTAATAATACTTGTTAGATTCTTCAGGGTTGCTGGGGCTCTGAAGAGTACATATTTATGTGGGTGCGCGCACACACACACACACAGACACACACACAGATACACACAACTATATCATCCGATCCAAGGCAGTGGAAGGGTTAACACTATCACCTGGCCTCTCATCCCACATTGTTATCCAAGGCAATAAAGGAAGCCTCGCGTGAAGTGTATGTTTGAGGTGTGTGGCGGAGTATGTTTTATTCCTTATATCACTGCCAGAGACCATGTGACCCGTGAGTGATATAGAAGTGGAATGTGGAAAGCGGAACGCAGATGGACATGGTGTGTCGGCGGAGATACAACGGAGACAAAAATAAAGCAAGAGCATTATGACCGTAAACCATGATGTTACTCAACAACTGTCGGTTACAGTACAGTGTATTCACAGAGCCACATTAGACTCTTATTCCCAGTGCTCCAATATGAATCCCTCTCAGGTTTTAAATTGAATTTATGGGTGGGCACTGGCAGCACTGTCACATTACGCCCTATTTTGGCCATGGCAGTTGGAACCGGAGTCGTTTTCAACCGCTCCTGTGACAGTCTATGAGCATTACACTGCACATTAAAACACTGGTTCAAGACAAGAGACAGAGAGAGCTAACTAAACCTCCAGTTTAGCATGACAGAACAGCCTATTTGAATTTCAGAGTGGATTATATTATTTCCAAGAAAACAGTGATTTCCGTTTCCCCTGCGTCTCCTCCTTGTGTGAATCGCTTCCAACCAGCCTCTTTAATTTCCCCAGCAGCCAGTGAACTAGAGACCACTCCAGTACCTAATCAACACATGCACCGTCGCCTGCCTGCCGCTCGGCCTGCCCCCTGATTAATGAGAGCTTTGGAGAGACCCAGGCATGGAGTGTGGCGATGACTCGGATGACCAGGCCTCTTTAGGCCCAATAAATGTCATGTAGTGCCTGTCCTCAGCCATGAGTCACTCACTGCAGAGATACGACTCAAAAGATATGGCTCCAAAGAGGAAAATTCTCTGGGTGGACAAAAAAAGGACTGAAAGGCTGTTTGAAATGTTTAGAAACAGGTGATTGTTTAAGAGTAGTTACTGGAAAAACACACATACGCACACGCACACACACACATGTTTCTTTTTCGGAACCAAACAATTGATTCCCATTCAAAATCCAATTTTCCCGAACTCTTACTCTTAACCTGACACTAACCTTAACCCCTTAACCTAACCCCAACTCCTAACCCCAATGCTAAACCTAACCTCTAACCCTAATTGTAAGCCTAATTGTTACCCAAACCCTAAACCTAAACACTACGCCTAAAATAGCCTTGTTCAAATCAAACTAAACTAAATTGTATTTGTCACATGTGCCGAATACAACAGGTACAGTGAAATGCTTACTTACCAGCCCTTAACCAACAATGCAGTTTTAAGAAAATACCTAAAAAAGTGAGAAATAAAAGTAACAAATAATGAAAGAGCAGCAGTAAAATAACAATAGCGAGGCTATATACAGGGGGTACATAGCCTCTGGATGAGCGTTTTGCTGTTTGCTTATGGCTTTATACAGCTCATTGAGTGCTGTCTTAGTGCCAGAATCAGTCTGTGGTGGTATGTAAGACAGCTACGAAAAATACAGATGAAAACTCTCTAAATCAAATCAAATTGTATTGGTCACATACACATGGTTAGCAGATGCTAATGCGAGTGTAGCGAAATGCTTGCGATTCTAGTTCCGACCGTGCAGTAATATCTAACAAGTAATCAAACAATTTCCCAAGAACTAGCTTATACATACAAGTGTAAAGGAATCAATAAGAATATGTACACATAAATATATGGATGAGCGATGGCCGTGCGGCATAGGCAAGATGCAGTAGATGGTATAGAGTACAGTATATACATGTGAGAAGAGTAATGTAGGGTATGTAAACATTATATAAAGTGGCATTGTTTAAAGTGACTAGTGATACATTTATTACCTCCATAATAATACTTTTTTAAATGATTAAAGTGGCTAGAAATTTGAGTCAGTATGTTGGCAGCAGCCACTCAATGTTAGTGGTGGCTGTTTAACAGTCTGATGGCCAAGAGATAGAAGCTGTTTTTCAGTCTCTCGGTCTCAGCTTTGATGTACCTGTACCGACCTCGCCTTCTAGACGATAACGGGGTGAACAGGCAGTGGCTCAGGTGGTTGTTGTCCTTGATGATCAATTTGGCCTTCCTGTGACATCGGGTGTTGTAGCTGTCCTGGAGGGCAGGTAGTTTGCCCCCAGTGATGCATTGTGCAGACCACACTACCCTCTGGAGAGCCTAACAGTTGTGGGCGGAGCAGTTGCCGTACCAGGCGGTGATACAGCCCGACAGGATGCTCTCGATTGTGTATCTGTAAAGGTTTGTGAGTGTTTCCGGTGAAATGCCAAATTTCTTCAGCCTCCTGAGGTTGAAGAGGCACTGTTGCGCATTCTTCACCACGCTGTCTGTGTGGGTGGACCATTTCAGTTTGTCCATGATGTGTACGCAGAGGAACTTAAAACTTTCCACATTCTCCACTACTGTTTCGTCGATGTGGATAGGGGGGTGCTCCCTCTGCTGTTTCCTGAAGTCCACAATCATCTCCTTTTGTTTTGTTGACGTTGAGTGTGAGGTTATTTTCCTGACACCACACTCCGAGGGCCCTCACCTCCTCCCTGTAGGCCGTCTCATCATTGTTGGTAATCAAGCCTACCACTGTAGTGTCATCTGCAAACTTGACGATTGATTTGGAGGCGTGCATGGCCACACAGTCATTGGTGAACAGGGAGTACAGGAGAGGGCTGAGAATGCACCCTTGTGGGGCTCCAGTGTTGAGGATCAGCGGGGTGGAGATGTAGTTTCCTACCCTCACCACCGGGGACCGGCCCATCAGAAAGTCCAGGACCCAGTTGCACAGGGCGGGGTCGAGACCCATGGTCTTGAACTTAATGACGAGTTTGGAGGGTACTATGGTGTTGAATGCTGAGCTCTAGTCAATGAACAGCCTTCTTATATAGGTATTCCCCTTGTCCAGATGGGTTAGGGCAGTGTGCAGTGTGATTGCGTCGTCTGTGGACCTATTGTGGCGGTAAGCAACTTGGAGTGGGTATAGGTTGTCAGGAAGGGTGGAGGTGATATGATCCTTGAATAGTCTCTCAAAGCACTTCATGATGACGGAAGTGAGTGCTACGGGGCTATGGCGATAGTAGTTTAGCTCAGTTACCTTAGCTTTCTTGGGAACAGTAACAATGGTGGCTCTCTTGAAGCATGTGGTAACAGCAGACTGGGATAGGGATGGATTGAATATGTCCCTAAACACACCAGGCAGCTGGTCTGCGCATGCTCTGAGGATGCGGCTAGGGATGCCGTCTGGGCTGGCAGCCTTGCGAGGGTTAACACGTTTAAATGTTTTCCTCACGTTGGCTGCGGTGAAGGAGTGCCCACAGGTTTTGGTAGAGGGCCGTGTCAGTGGCACTGTATTTTCCACAAAGTGAGCAAAGAAGTTGTTTAGTTTGTCTGGGAGCAAGACGTCGGTGTCCGCGACAGGGCTGGTTTTCTTTTTATAATCTGTGATTGACTGTAGACCCTGCCACATACGTCTCGTATCTGAGCCGTTGAATTGGTACTCTACTTTGTTTCTATACTGACGCTTAGCCTGTTTGATTGCCTTGCGGAGGGAATAGCTACACTGTTTGTATTCGGTCATGTTTCCGGTCACCTTGCCATGATTTAAAGCAGTGGTTCGCGCTTTCAGTTTTGCGCGAATGCTGCCATCAATCCACGGTTTCTGGTTGGGGAAGGTTTTAATAGTCACCGTGGGTACAACATCACCGATGCACTTGCTAATAAACTCGCTCACCGAGTCAGCGTATACATCAATGTTATTGTCTGATGCTACCCGGAACATATCCCAGTCCACGTGATCGAAGCAATCTTGAAGCGTGGAATCCGATTGGTCAGACCAGGGTTGATAGACCTGAGCACGGGCGTTTCCTTTTTTAGTTTCTGTCTATAGGCTGGGAGCAACAAAATGGAGTCGTGGTGAGATTTGCCAAAAGGAGGGCGAGGGAGGGCTTTGTATGCGTCGCGGAAGTTAGAGTAGCAATGATCCAAAATGCTTCCAGCCCGGGTCGTGCATTTGATATGCTGATAAAATTTAGGGAGCCTTGTTTTCAGATTAGCTTTGTTTAAATCCCCAGCTACAATAAATGCAGCCTCAGGATATATGGTTTCCAGTTTACATGGAGTGCAATGAGGTTCTTTCATGGCCTTCGAGGTGTCTGCTCTGGGGGGGTATAGACGGCTGTGATTATAATCGAAGAGAATTCTCTTGGTAGATAATGCGGTTGGCATTTGATTGTAAGGAATTCTAGGTCAGGTAAACAAAAGGACTTGAGGAATTCTAGGTCAGGTGAACAAAAGGACTTGAGGACTCTAGGTAGATAGTGTGGTCTACAGCTTATCATGAGATTCTCTAGCAAAACCTCAAGACTTCCTTAGATATCGTGCACCAGCTGTTGTTTACAAATATACATAGACCACCACCCCTTATCTTATCTTATACTGCCGATAGAGTGTATAACCCGGCAGCTGTATGTTATTAATGTCGTCGTTCAGCCACGACTCAGTGAAACATAAGATATTCGTTTTTAATGTCCCGCTGGTAGGATATACGTGCTTTTAGTTCATCCCATTTATTTTTTGTACATTGTACATTTTTTTGTACATTGTACATTGGCAAACAGTACCACCTGATCCTCACAAGGCACCCCGATCACCTTCCTCGAAATCTCTGTCTTTTTCTCCTACAAATGACGGGGATGAGGGCCTGTTCACGTGTCTGGAGTAAATCCCTCTCGTCTGACTCATTAAAGAAAGATGATTTATTCAATTCAAGGTGAGTAATCGCTGTTCTGATGTCCAGAAACTCTTTTCGGTCATAAGAGACGGTAGCAGCAACATTATGTACAAAACAAGTTACAAACTATGCGAAAAAAACAAACAAAATAGCACGGTTGGTTAAGAGAGATAAAACGGCAGCCATCCTCTCCGGCACCATTACTACACAAATGTGCCCAATTTTCCTTGTTTTACTATCTTTGAGAGGACTTCTGGTCCCCACAAGGATAGTAAAACAAAAAACAGACACACACACAGAAAAAAACAGACACACAAAAAACACACAAGTTAGCGTCTTTTTCATCATGAATCTTGTTCTGGAGTCATAACAACATAAGTCATAACATCATATTTTAAACCTAACCGTAAATCTAACATTAACCACATTGTTTACCCTTATTCCTAACCTTAAATTATGACCAAAAAGCAAATGTTTGTTTTCATTCATTTTTACAATATAGCCAGTTTTGTCTTTGCAGCTGGCCTATCTAAGGGGAAATAGCTCTGTTCTGCCTCCAGGACAAGCCTCAAGACAATAAATGTTAACCTGCCAGACACATACACATCCCAGTTAGCACATTTGGTTCCTCAGAAGTTGTAGGAACAAACATTTTTGGTTTCCCATTGGTTCTAGGAATAAAGCCATACGATTCCTACGATGGAAATTCTAGGTTATTGGGAGCTTTTTGAATAACTTCCTTAAAACTTTCACTGAATGTTTCAATAAGACTTGTAATAAGACTGCTAGTTTATTTTTGTTTCACTGTTTTAAACTCAAAGCACAGATAGGACACATGTAAATTATTTTCTTTAGGCATTAATCATGCAAACATGTTTTTTTATTGTGACTCAGAATGGGTGAGATTCAAACCTATAATCTTATTTTTTCCATCCATGGAATTAGTCCACTGCACCACCGGGATGGCGCTAGCATGCCATGTTCTTTTACTCATAAAAGCTGTTATTTTTAGTCTATTCAAACAGACCACATTTCAAAGGAAACAAGCACTCATTGAGATCAGGTGTGGCCAATTAGCAGGCACGGCCAACACACCTGTAAACACTTAACAAGGTAGAGGACATAAGAGAGTTTTGTTGATGCTGAGAACGGAATGTATATGTTTTTCAATAACATTCTTAGAACATTCTCTGAATGTTACTAAAGTTTTCTTGTGGTTTTTATGGGAATTTTCCTTAACATTCTCGGAACAATTTGAGAACATGACTTTAAATAGAACAACGAGAAAACATGTAGGAAACTGAAGTACGGAAATTACCACAAAAAAAAAAGTTTTTCCTTAACGTTATCTGAACTATTTGAGTACATTGCCAATGTTAAACCAGTTAAAGAACATTGCTATAACATTTCAAAATTGAAATGAAATGTAACCATGTTTGAACTTTTTAGGAAACGTTCTATTAAAGTAATGAAATGCCAAGAAAATAATGTTTGATAAATGTTCTATAAATGTTCCAAGCCAAACAACTATCGTGCACCATTCCCAGAAAGTTGTGGGAAGGTTGTATGCAAAATAACCATACACTGTAGGACAACCAGGCCCTCACCAAGCTCTAAGAAACATCTGGTTCTCAGAACGTTATGTATCATACCAGCAGTTTGGTGCTGCCTTCCCAAAAGCATCTAGAATTGATAAGTTAAAATGTCCTGTCTGTCTGGTTATGTCAGTGGGAAGGTTAGCGTGTTTGTTTGAACAGAGACAGAGATGTAGAGAGAAAGCTGTTGGTGCACAGTCTTTCTCTGATTCTTCCGTTTCACTAAGAGAGTGGAGGAGAGTGCCACAGGCACAGGAAGATTTGCTTGTCAGCGTTTACGATACAGTCATCCGTCTTTTTAATCTTAACCGACACAGACAGTAAAAAGCAGTAGTGCCCAGAACCAATTTGGTGCTAAACCACACACAGAAGAACAATAGCCAACACATGTCCAGTATTCACTGGGCTGTAAACACCTGATAGTAGACATGAACAATATCCCCTCTGAACACAGAGAGAGATGAGTTTATCATAACACAAACCCCACCGTGCCGCTCATTGAGATTCAGTGTGTGGTAAGACAGTGGTGATATTTCCTGGCATCCCAGAGGATGTTTACTGATGCATCATTCCCTGTTTGGCACCTCAGACGACTAGACCACAGGCCAATGTCATGGGGAGGTCAGTATCAGACCAGACTTTACATTTTTGTCATTTAGCAGACGGTCTTACACAGAGCAACTTACAGGAGAAATTAGGGTTAAGTGCCTTGCTAAAGGGCACATCAACTGATTTTTTATCTAATCGGCTCTGGGTTTCGAGCCAACGACCTCTTGGTTACTGGTCCAACACCCTTAATCGCTAGGCTACCTTTACACACACAGGATTGAGAAGCCTCCTCTATCTATATGGATGTATGATCTTTGTGGATCCTTGTATCTGTACAAGGTGAACTCTGAATTACTCGTATGCAAAGGGAATTTACTTACATTGGTCTCATCCCACACACAAGCTCTTTGATGCTGTGACATCCTGTGGAGATTGGGATTTAGTGGTCAGATTACATGGTTAACTTGGTATCGTTTCATTGGCCAATGGTGCTTGGTTTTGGGTTGAGAAGGTTACATCTTCAGATGTTATAAATGGAATTAAATGCCTTTCTTCCCTCTCTTATCCTCTATCCCGTCCATGGAGGAAGGATTGTATGATCAATTCTCATTCCCTAGATTTTTAGGTATCTTGCCTAATGGGCATCTCTTTGTTCATGCAGTACCAGTCAAAAGTTTGTACACACCTACTCATTCAAGGGTTTTTCTTTATTTTTACTATTATTCTACATTGTAGAATAATAGTGAAGACATCAAAATAAAGAAATAACACATCATGTAATAACCCAAAAATGGTTAAACAAATCTAAAATATATTTCATATTTGAGATTCTTCAAAGTAGCCACCCTTTGCCTTGATGACAGCTTTGAACACTCTTGGCATTCTCTCAACCAGCTTCACCTGGAATGATTTTCTAACAGTCTTGCAGGAGTTCCCACATATGCTGAGGACTTGTTGGCTGCTTTTCCTTCACTCTGCGGTCCAACTCATCCCAAACCATTTCAATTCAGTTGAGGTCGGATGATGTGGGTGCCAGATCATCTGATGCAGCCCTCCATCACTCTCATTCTTGGTCAAATAGCCCTTACACAGTCTGGAGGTGTGTTGGGTCATTGTCCTGTTGAAAAACAAATGATAGTCCCACTAAGCTCAAGTCAGATGGGATGGCGTATCGCTGCAGAATGCTGTGGTAGCCATGCTGGTTAAGTGTGCCTCTCACACATGCAGAGATCCGTTCACCTACTCTGCGTCTCACAAAGACAAAGCGGTTGGAACCAAAAATCACAAATTTGCACTCATCAGACGAAGGGACAGATTTCCACCAGTCTAATTACCATTGCTCGTGTTTCTTGGCCAAAGAAAGTCTCTTCTTCTTATTGCTGTCCTTTAGTAGTGGTTTCTTTGCAGAAATTTGACCACGAAGGCCTGATTCACACAGTCTCCTCTGAACAGTTGATGTTGAGATGTGTCTGTTACTTGAACTCTGAAGCATTTATTTGGGCTGCAATTTCTGAGGATGGTAACTCTAATGAACTTATCATCTGCAGCAGATGTCACTCTGGGTCTTCCTTTCCTGTGGCGGTCCTCATGAGAGTCAGTTTCATCATAGCGCTTGATGATTTTTGCAACAGCACTTGAAGAAACTTTCAAAGTTTTCCCAGATTGACTGAGCACTTGTCTTAAAGTAATGATGGACTGTAATGATAGAAAGTAATGATGGACTGTCATTACTCTTGATTTATTTGAGCTGTTCTTGCCATAAGATGGACTTGCTCTTTTACCAAATAGGGCTGTCTTCTGTATACCACCCCTACCTTGTCACAACACAACTGATTGTCTCAAACGCATTAAGAAGGAAAGAAATTCCACAAATGTACTTTTAACACCTGTTAATTCAAATGCATTCCAGATGACTACGTCTTGAAGCTGGTTGAGAGAATGGCTAGAGTGTGCAAAGTTGTATATATATTTTGATTTGTTTAATACTTTTTTGGTTACAGCATGAGTCCATATGTGTTACGTTATAGTTCTGATGTCTTCACTATTATGCTACAATGTAGAAAATAGTAAAAATAAAGAAAAACCCTTGAATGAGTAGGTTTGTCCCAACTTGTGGATTATATTCATAACTTTGGAACTACGGTAAATGGCGAAACAACTCAACGAAAGCTAGGAGTGCGACACATGCAACACAAAATACAAGATCCCACAACTGAAGGTGGGAAAAAGGGCTGCCTAAGTATGATCCCCAATCAGAGACAACAATAGACAGCTGCCTCTGATTGGGAACCATACTCGGCCAACAAAGAAATATAAACATAGATTTCCCACCCTAGTCACACCCTGACCTACCAAATAGAGAATAAAATGATCTCTAAGGTCAGGGCGTGACAGTATCCCCCCCAAGGTGCGGACTCCCGGCCGCAAACCTGAACCTATAGGGGAGGGTCCGGGTGGGCATCTACCGTCGGTGGCGGCTCTGGTTTGGGGACGTAGCCCCCGCTCCCTACGCTGATACCTCCGCTTCTGTGGAACCGGACTGTGGATCGTCGCCAGAGACTCCGGACCGTGAATCGTTGCTAGAGGAACCGGACCGTGGATCATCGCCGGAGTCTCTGAACTGGGAACCACGGCTGGAGGCTCTGGACTGCAGATCGTCGCTGGAGGCTCCGGACTGCAGATCGTCGCTGGAGGCTCTGGACTGAAGACTGTCGCTGGAGGCTCTGGACTGCAGATTGTTGCTGGAGGCTCTGGACTGCAGATCGTCGCTGGAGGCTCTGGACTGCGGATCGTTGCTGGAGACTCCGGACTGCGGTCTGAACCCTAATTCCGCCAATCTCCCTGTGTGCACCCCCCCTGCCTCTCGAGCTTGCTTCGTTGAGCTATCTCCTCGTATCATTGCCGTTCCTCTTTCGCTGCCTCGGTCTCCTCCTTCGGACGGTGATACTTCCCGGCCCTTATCCAGGGTCCTGCTCCCTCCAGGATTTCCTCCCAGGTCCAGTCCTCCTGACCACGCTGCTTGGTCCGTTGGAGTTGGGACCTTTGTTACGCCCGTCGTTAAATGAAGACCAATGTGCAGCGTGGTAGGCGTACATTTTCTTTAATTTTTTAAATGTTCCACCATAAACAATAAACAACTCAATGAACGTAAAGCTAGGAGTGCAACACAAACAACAAGATCTCACAACTGAAGGTGGGAAAAAGGGCTGCCTAAGTATGATCCCCAATCAGAGACAACGATAGACAGCTGCCTCTTATTGGGAACCATACTCGGCCAACAAAGAAATAAGCATAGATTTCCCACCCTAGTCACACCCTGACCTACCAAATAGAGAATAAAATTATCTCTAAGGTCATGGCGTGACATGGCGTGGTTACATGTGGTTTGTGGTTGTGAGGCCGGTTGGATGTACTGCCAAATTCTCTAAAACGATGTTGCTTATAGTAGAGCAATTAACATTGAATTCTCTGACAACAGCTCTGTTGGACATTCCTGCAGTCAGCATGACAATTGGAATCTCCCTCAAAACATGAGACATGAGACACCGGAACATTTTATTACATCTTTTATTTCAGCATGGGACCAACCCTTTACATGTTGAGTTTATATTTTTGTTCAGTATATTATGAAAACGTAGCCTACGCAGTGGATAAGGTGCAAGCTATAGACCTTTTTGAGTTAAGGGAATCTCATGTTCATGAGTTGGCTCGAAAGCTGATCAAGAAAGATAAGAATCATCTTAATATTATTTTGACAAGCGACTAAATACTTGATTACTGGCAAGCAATTGTCATGCATAAAAAAGCAGCCTAATTCTAGACGCTAGTGAGCATTTGCTTAGCAAACTCCAAAATAGGAAATTGAAGTGAAATATAGGCATTTGAGTTATTTTTCGACGAGATGCGTAAAAAACTACTTAGAGTGAGAGCTGACGCATTTGAAGCCGCAATGTAAAGTGCTAGAAAAAGAGTGTCAAGACACTGGAGCATTCAGGCACCTGTGACGTTTCAGATACCGATAGTGGTGTTGGCTTTATAGACGGCTGCTAAGAGTGCAGCCACACTCCAAAAAGCATGTTATACTGCCGGCATATTCAAACTCCTAGCTGATGTCGCACTCCTCATAGACGTGCAAGTCCATTTAAGGCAGTAAGCAGCTCATATTTCAGTCATTGGGACATTTACAAATAATGCAGATGCATAGTCTCATTTTGCTCAGGTTAACATGCAGTGAGGCCATCTCTCACTTAAACGTTATTTGACCATTCCCACCATGGCGAGAACGGGTGAAGACTCAGTAAAACACGTATATTCTTGAAATGCGAGATGTATGGCAATTACTTTTGCTCTCAACTCCAAGTGAAAAGCAACCTTGCTCGCTCTTCGGGGTCCATCTCTTGCAAACTGGACTAGGTTCATGGCTTGTAGGCAGGAAACAACATAACCTTTTGAACGGCATGCAGCACGACTGGGGAAACTTTTCTATTCATATAGACACCATTCTGTGTACCTCTGGCCCTTCCTTGGACACTGTGTTAACTAACCTCCAGATGAGCTTCAATGCCATACAACTCTCCTTCTGTGGTCTCCAACTGCTCTTAAATGCAAGTAAAACTAAATGCATGCTCTTCAACCGATTGCTGCCCGCACCTGCCCACCCGTCCAGCATCACTACTCTGGACGGTTCTGACTTAGAATATGTGGACTACACTACAAATACCTAGGTGTCTGGTTAGACTGTAAACTCTCCTTCTAGACATAAAACATCTCCAATCCAAAGTTAAATCTAGAATCGGCTTCCTATTCCGCAACAAAGCATCCTTTCACTCATGCTGCCAAACATACCCTCGTAAAACGGACTATCCTACCGATCCTCGACTTCGGCGATGTCATTGACAAAATAGCCTCCAACACTCTACTCAACAAATTGGATGCAGTCTACCACAGTGCCATCCGTTTTGTCACCAAAGCCCCATATACTACCCACCACTGCGACCTGTATGCTCTCGTTGGCTGGCCCTTGCGTCATACTCGTCGCCAAACCCACTGGCACCAGATCATCTACAAGTCTCTGCTAGGTAAAGCCCCGCCTTATCTCAGCTCACTGGTCACCATAGCAGCACCCACCCATAGCACGCGCTCCAGCAGGTATATCTCTCTGGTCACCCCCAAAGCCAATTCTTCCTTCGGCCGCCTCTCCTTCCAGTTCTCTGCTGCCAATGACTGGAACAAACTGCAAAAATCACTAAAGCTGGAAACTCTTACCTCCCTCACTAGCTTTAAGCACCAGCTGTCAGAGCATCTCACAGATCACTGCACCTGTACATAGCTCATCTGTAAATAGCCCATCCAATCTACCTCATCCCCATACTGTATTTATTTATTTATCTTGCTCCTTTGCACCCCAGTATCTCTACTTGCACATTCATCTTCTGCACATTCTTCCATTCCAGTGTTTAATTGCAATATTGTAATTACTTCGCCACCACGGCCTATTTATTGCCTTACTCTCTTATCCTACCTCATTTGCACATGCTGTATATAGATTCTTCTACTGTATTGTTGATTGTATGTTTGTTTATTCCATGTGCAACTCTGTGTTGTTGTATGTGTCGAACTGCTTTGCTTTATCTTGGCCAGGTCGCAATTGCAAATGAAAACTTTTTCTCAACTAGCCTACCTGGTTAAATAAAGGTGAAATTAAAAAATTTAAAAAAATATTCTGGCCATGAAACCCCCTCATGTGAAATTGCACACTACGGACAATGCTAACATGCAACTCACCTGAGTAAAGCATTAGATTGGGGGTGGGGGGTCCTGTAGATTCCAAGGAATTATTATATGGACCACTAATATTTAATCTAGGACAGCATGTCCTAACCAGGCATGTACTCACTGCAAACAAACAGGACATGTAGTGAACATTTGTTGGGATCTGGGGAGGGATCCCCCCCAGGCATTTCAACCAAGGTATAGGATGGGTCAACTAGCATCGAAGTGTTGGAACCTTGGAATTGGGAATCCCCCTTTCTTTATGCGTCTTAAACTAGACACAGAGCAAATGTTTCAGACTTGAATAGCACTTGTCTGTAGCCTCCCTGGTGTTGCCCAAATCCTGTCCTCTCCTCATCAACCAGACAGGTCAAGCTACAGAGCTCAGACATTTTTCCTATTCATTGAAACTCTAATTCGTTAAGCGTTCCTTGTTTTTGAACATGAATAGTACGTTTTAACCAACAACGTGATCATTGGACAGACCGCAGTGTTTTTTTTGGAATACTCGGGAGTTTATTATGGTACGTTTGTCTTGGTTGCGCATAGGACAGGTTTCAACTTTAGTCAATTACAAGGTATAGACATTCTCTCAATGTAGGTTCTTTTTCTATCATTTTAGCTAATCACTGACACAATGGAAAGCTGATTACTAGGATGAATTTCTTAGCTTCGGCTCAACGTCCCTTTTATGTGCACGATAAAAGGGAATCGCATTCGGCTGGTTGGTTTTCCATAACATACTCAGCTCTCAATGTGAAACAGTGGATTTTATTGCATTTTTAATGGCAGATTATGAATATCCCACTTTTGAACGGACTCTGATAAAGTCCTTGGCTCAGGCAACTCGTTCACTTTGTTCCATATAGGCATACGTTTGTCTACATTATACAGTTGAAGTCGGAAGTTTACATACACCTTAGCCAAATACATTCAAACTCAGTTTTTCACAATTCCTGACATTTAATCCTAATGTCTTGGGTCAGTTAGGATCATCACTTTATTTTAAGAATGTGAAATGTCAGAATAATAGTAGAGAGAATGATTTCTTTCAGCTTTTATTTCTTTCATCATGTTCCCAGTGGGTGAGATGTTTACATACACTCAATTAGTATTTGGTAGCATTGCCTTTAAATTGTTTAACTTGGGTCAAACGATTCGGGTAGACTTCCACAAGCTTTCCACAATAAGTTGGGTGAATTTTGGCCCATTACTCCTGACAGAGCTGATGTAACTGAGTCAGGTTTGTAGGCCTCCTTGCTCGCACTCGCTTTTTCAGTTCTGCCCACAAATGTTCTATATGATTGAGGTCAGGGCTTTGTGATTTTTAAAATATTTTTGATTTATTTCACCTTTATTTAACCAGGTAGGCTAGTTGAGAACAAGTTCTCATTTGCAACTGCGACCTGGCCAAGATAAATCATAGCAGTGTGAACAGACAACACAGAGTTACACATGGAGTAAACAATTAACAAGTCAATAACACAGTAGAAAAAAGGGGAGTCTATATACATTGTGTGCAAAAGGCATGAGGAGGTAGGCGAATAATTACAATTTAGCAGGTTAACACTGGAGTGATAAATGATCAGATGGTCATGTACAGGTAGAGATATTGGTGTGCAAAAGAGCAGAAAAGTAAATAAATAAAAACAGTATGGGGATGAGGTAGGTAAAAATGGGTGGGCTATTTACCCATAGACTATGTACAGCTGCAGCGATCGGTTAGCTGCTCAGATAGCAGATGTTTGAAGTTGGTGAGGGAGATAAAAGTCTCCAACTTCAGCGATTTTTGCAATTCGTTCCAGTCACAGGCAGCAGAGAACTGGAACGAAAGGCGGCCAAATGAGGTGTTGGCTTTAGGGATGATCAGTGAGATACACCTGCTGGAGCGCGTGCTACGGATGGGTGATGGCCACTCCACTACCTTGACTTTGTTGTCCTTAAGCCATTTTCCCCCAACTTTGGAAGTATGCTTGGGGTCATTGTCCATTTGGAAGACCTATTTAGGTGACCTAGCTTTAACTTCCAGACTGATGTCTTGAGGTTTTGCTTCAATATATCCACTTAATTTTCCTCCCTCATGATGCCATCTATTTTGTGAAGTGCACCAATCCCTCCTGCAGCAAAGCACCCTCACAACATGATGCTGCCACCCTTGTGCTTCACAGTTGGGATGGTGTTCTTTGGCTTGCAGTCCTCCCCCTTTTTCCTCCAAACATAACGATGGTCATTATGGCCAAACAGTTCTATTTTTGTTTCATCAGACCAGTGGACATTTCTCAAAAAGTATGATCTTTGTCCCCATGTGCAGTTGCAAACCGTAGTCTGGCTTTTTTATGGTGGTTTTGGAGCAGTGGCTTCTTCCTTGCTGAGCGGCCATCCAGGTTATGTCGATATAGGACTCATTTTACTGTGGATATAGATACTTTGTACATGTTTCCTCCAGCATCTTCCCAAGGTCCTTTGCTGCTGTTCTGGGATTGATTTGCACTTTTCTCACCCAAGTACGTTCATCTCTAGGAGACAGAACACGTCTCCTTCCTGAGCGGTATGACGGCGGTGTGGTCCCATGATGTTTATACTTGTGTACTATTGTTTGTACAGATGAACATGGTACCTTCAGGCGTTTGGAAATTTCTCCCAAGGATGAACCAGACTTGTGGAGGTCTAAACATTTTTTTATGAGGTCTTGGCTGATTTCTTTGGAGTTTCCCAGTATGTCAAGTGAAGAGGCACTGAGTTTGAAGGTAGGCCTTGAAATACATCCATAGGTACACCTCCAATTGACTCAAACAATGTCAATTAGCCTATCAGAATCTTCTAAAGCCATGACATCATTTTCTGGAATTTTCCAAGCTGTTTAAAGGCACAGTCAACTTAGTGTATGTAAACCTCTGACTTCAACTGTATGTTCCATGTCTTACTGTTTCTGTCCTGTCTGGAGAATAACCCAATGTTTTGCTCAACAATTATACTGACAGGCTTCTAACACACAGCTAACTTGTCTTGTTTTAGGTTATCCCGAAACAATTTGAACCTTGTGTGGTGACCACATTACATTTAACTGTTCTCCCTTTGTTGTCACACACAATGGGGCGGCAGGGTAGCCTAGAGTGTTGGACTAGTACCCGAAAGGTTGCAAGTTCAAATCCCCGAGCTGACAAGGTACAAATCTGTCGTTCTGCCCCTGAACAGGAAGTTAACCCGCTGTTCCTAGGCCGTCATTGAAAATAAGAATTTGTTCTTAACTGACTTGCCTAGTTAAATAAAGGTAAAAGACTAAATGGCTTATGTGGTTGTGCAAGGGATCAGATTAATGTTAATGTAGGCGCATGGTCAAATCTTCCTGTTGACCACACCCACCTCTATGGATGTGTGTGTTTTAAAGAGGGGGCGCAGATTGGGTTTACAAATCAAATTATTCATATTTGATTTGCACAAGCAAGTTGTATTTTGATTTGCACACCCAAGTTGTATTTTGAAATTTGATAGGTGACTTGCATAGTTTTAAAATTCATATTTGAATGTGATTTTGTCAGGTTGGAAATACATTTTGTTATATACGATAGCACTGTCTCCAGAGACTGCTTTTATGACCTGTCGGCAGAGAACATTGAGATAATTCAGCAACCAAATACATTTGTTTTTTAAATTTGAATATTGATTCATGCCAAATCTTACTAGATATAGGCTTGTGTTAATACCTTTGTTGTTATCCAACTGTTTTACAGAATATTTTATTGCTTTTTGTTTTTGACATGCTTCTTTATTGATCTTGGGGTGATTTGTTTTCATTAATGTGATTTTAAATATTTTTAAGGCAAACTTCCTCCCAGAGGGGAGAGTTTTAAATTTATTTTAACCCCCCTTTTCTCCCCAATTTCATGATATCCAATTGCGTTCCAATTACGATCTTGTCTCATCGCTGCAATCCCCCAACGGGCTCGGGAGAGGCAAAGGTCGAGTCATGCGTCCTCCGAAACATGACCCACCAAACTCTGCTTCTTAACACCCGCCCACTTAACCCACAAGCCAGCTTCACCAACATGTCGGAGGAAACACCATTCAACTGACAACTGAAGTCAGCCTGCAGGCGCCCAGCCCGCCACAAGGAGTCGCTAGAGCGCGATGAGCCAAGTAAAGCCCCCCCTACCAAACCCTCCCCTAACCCGGATGACACTGGGCCAATTATGCTCCGCCCTATGGGACTCCCAGTTACGGCCGTTTTGTGTCACAGCATGGGATAGAACCCGGGTCGGTAGTGACGCCTCAAGACTGCAGCACCACTCGGGAGGCCTGGGGGAGAGGCTTTTTCAATTGATTGTTCTGTCTTTCTCAAAGAAAAGTACAATTTGAAACTTGTAATAGTGTAACTTTAATTACAGTGCATTCGGAAAGTATTCAGACCCCTTGACCTTTTCCACATTTTGTTACGCTACAGCCATATTCTAAAGGATTAAATACTTTCCCCATTCATCAATCTACACACAATACCCCATAATGACAAAGCAAAAACAGGTTTTTAGAAATGTTGCAAATGTATAAAAAATAAAACACTGAGAGTCACGTCTGGATCGGGTTCAAGTCCGGGCTCTGGCTTGGCCACTCAAGGACATTCAGAGACTTGTCCTGAAGCCACTCCTGCGTTGTCTTGGCTGTGTGCTTAGGGTCGTTGCCCTGTTGGAAGGTAAACCTTATCCCAAATTTGAGGTCCTGAGCGCTCTAGAGAAGGTTCTCATCAAGGATCTCTCTGTACTTCGCTCCATTCATCTTTCCCTCGATCCTGACTAGTCTCCCTGTCCCTGCCGCTAAAAAACATCCCCACAGCATGATGCTGCCACCACCATGCTCCACCGTAGGGATGGTGCCAGGTTTCCTCCAGACGTGACACTTGGCATTCAGGCCAAAAAGTTCAATCTTGGTTTCATCAGATCAGAGAATCTTGTTTCTCATGGTCTGAGAGTTCTTTAGGTGCCCTTTGGCAAACTCCAAGTGGGCTGTCATGTGCCTTTTACTGAGGAGTGGCTTCCATCTGGCCACTCTAGCATAAAGGCCTGATTGTTGGAATGCTGCAGAGATGGATGTCCTTCTGGAAGTGTCTCCCATCTTCATAGAGGTACTCTGGAGCTCTGTTAGTGTAACCATCTGTCTCTTGGTCACCTCCCTGATCAAGGCCCTTCTCCCCCGATTACTCAGTTTGGATGGGTGGCCAGTTCTATAAAAAGGCTTGGTGGTTCCAAACTTCTTCCATTTAAGAATGATGGAGGCCACTGTTCTTGGGGAATTCTAAAAAACAGTTTTTGCTCTGTCATTGTGGGTTATTGTTGGGCATTCATGAGGAAAAATGTTATTTAATGCATTTTAAAATAAGGGGAAAAGGTCAAGGGGTCTGAATACTTTCCGAATGCACTGTATGCATTTAATGGCCTTTCATTTCCTTTTATATCCATCTGATTCATTCTTGATAAACTTTAAGGATACCATTGACCAGACCAACCAATCTGACAACATGCAAAGTCAAACAGTAACTCTTGACTGTATTAATGCTTCATCAAATGTTGAGAACTGATTGGGGCTCCCGAGTGACACAGCGGTCTAAGGCACTGCATCTCAGTGCTAGAGGCGTCACTTCAGATCCTGGTTTGTTTCCAGGCTGTGTCACAACCGGCCGTGATTGGGAGTCCCATAGACAGGCGCACAATTGGTCCAGCGTCGTCCGGGTTAGGGTTTGGCCGGGGTAGGCTGTCATTGTAAATAAGAATTTGTTCTTAACTAACTTGCCTAGTTAAATAAAGGTTAAATAAAAAGATAACTGATGTAATCTTTCTGCCGTTAACAAAAAAGGATGTTTTATTGAACTTAGTTGAAGGAATTTGTACTTAGGGACATTGGCATGTCAAAAGCACATTGACAATGCTCCCATGTAAGAAACTCCTGATGTCATTGGCCCAAGGACTAGAAGTGAGGTATATATAATATACTGTACATACACGTCAAATATTACTGCCCATTACAGGTTCTATGGTTTGGTCTGGAAGTACTGGAAATGCTCATGAGATTCATATAGCAGGGGTTGGAGGCAGGATAAGAGGATCCTAAAACAGCAACAGCAGTGTGTTGATGTGTTGAGTGGAGGAGTGGGACTGTGTGTGTGTGTGTGTGTGTGTGTGTGTGTGTGTGTGTGTGTGTGTGTGTGTGTGTGTGCGTGTGTGCGTGCGTGCGGTAGAAAAGAGTTAGAGGTGAGGTGTGTGTAGGCGGTGAGGCTGACACATCATCCCAATTATCAGGAAGGCTGAGATAAGAAACAGAGATGAGAAAACTGCAGTAAGAGTCATTCCCTCCATTTTGGAGACTTACTGTACAGAGAGAGAAAGAAAGTTTAAGAAAAATGAAAAAACATAAAAGAAAATTAAGATTGTGTTCTTCAATGTGAATAACAACACTCCAAAACAGTGGGAATAGAAACAATTCTGCGACTCTCCACACTCAGTTGTCCTTCAATTTGAGCCACAAAACCTCTATATCTGACAAAAAGCATGTCTCAAATGGCCAATCAGCCATTGCTACATCCATTTGTGGACATACTGTAAATTAATGATATATTCCCCTTGATTCTTGAAGAATATAACTTATGAGCTTAGTTTAACTGCCGTACACCATCAGAACCTAAAATATAAGCTTGTTTTACTCCAATGTTTGCCAACCAAATAAATGTAAACGAACACTGTATAGCCTCAAAAATGGGTTAAAACTATAATTTTAATATCATGGATGGCCAGTCCCTGCATCAATTGCTCTGTCTATGAATTTGAAAGTGAATCCAGCCCAATCCCTCAGTTTTTACATAAACAGTGGTGTGGAGCCGGCTTTGTTATTGTTTCTGCTGATTGGCCCATTCACGTTCATTAACCCTCTTATTTGCCTCACGGAAAATCCCAGCAGGTGCATTGTGCACAGACTTACAGCGAGATACAGAGAGTGGTGTAAGGAAAAGAGAGGGGAGCGGAGGGAGACACAGAGAGAGAACTATTAGAGAGGGCTTCAGAACGAGTGAGAGAGAACGAAAGAGACAGAGAGTTAAAGAGAAGAGCCCAGTTCAGCTTAGCTCAGACAGCTGAGAGCCCAGCTGGGCAATGAAATGCTTCCGCACCAGTTAGCAAGCCATAGGTTGGGTCTGTCTAAACAGGGTTTTCTCACCACCTCCTCATCTAATCCTCGACAGGCCCACTGCAAATGAATATGAAGGGCTAGGCTTGCTACCGACCCGGGTTCTATCTCAGGCTGTGTCACAACCAGCTGTGACTGGGAGTCCCATAGGGCGATGCACAACTGGCCAAGCGTCGTCCGGGTTGGGTGAGGGTTTGGCCGGGGGGGTTTACTTGTCTCATCGTGCTCTAGCAACTCCTTGTGGCGGGCTGGGCGCCTGCAGGCTGAGGATGGTTGTCAGTTGAACGGTGTTTCCTCTGACACATTGGTGCAGCTGGCCTGCGGGTTAAGTGGGCGGGTGTTAAGAAGCAGAGTTTGGCGGGTCATGTTTCGGAGGATGCATGACTCGACCTTCAGCCTTGAATATTCAGAGGAAGGAATGCCGTCGGGCGCTCCCACGTGGTACGGGGAAGGAGAGAAAGACAGAGTGTGCATTTATGTGTGTGTGTGTCTCACCTTGGAGAGCGGTGAAACTAGCAGAGTTTGGTGGTTGTTTCCTTGCACAGATGTGTAGTGCTTCCCTGGGTTGTAGATAATGCGAGGGGGATGAGATGGTGTGCTGGGCGATAAGAGAAAATAGGTACATCGTGCTGAAGGCCATGGCACCTGAAACATGAAGGTTCTATCATATATATCGATATATGGACCCCCATGTCCTGAAATGTTCCTATATTACTTTTGCCTGCCTACTTTGTTCTGCTTTATGTGCTGTCCACTCACCCACCTCCGGAAGGGAAGAAAATAGGAAATTAACAACAAGACAAACAGCATGTGGTGGTGTAGAGAAGATTGATAGGCTCCAGGCTTCTCTGCTCCAGTCACACTGTTATCTACAATCATCTTGGTAGCACTGCAAAGTGACTCCAACAGAAGCCATGGTAGAGTGGAAAAATGCAAGTCTACAGTTTAAAGTAATTAAAAATATATATTTCTCTCTCTCTCTCTCTCCCTCCCCCCTATTTCTCCTTTCTCTCCTCCCCCTCCCTCTCTCGCCCTCCCTCTCTCCCAGTCTCGTCAGACCCCGGAGGGAGAGTTCCTACCCCTGGACCAGTGTGAGCTGGATGTGGGTTTTGGGACGGGTGCGGACCAGCTCTTCCTAGTGTCACCTCTCACCATCTGCCACGAGATCAATCCTAAGAGTCCTTTCTTTGACCTGTCCCAGCGCTCCCTCATGAACGAGCAGTTTGAGATTGTTGTCATCCTGGAGGGCATTGTGGAGACCACAGGTGAAGAACCACGACCCTCTCTCCTCCTGTTAACCCTTTACTCTCTTCTTCCTACCCTTCTCTCCTCGTTATTAATTGATTGCTCACCATTCGTTGTGTGGCAGCACAATGACCAAACGATATACTGTATGTGAGGCTCTTGATCATATCTTTGATCATGACACTGGTGAGGAGGAGAGAGTCTGTTAAACTTTGACACAAAGTAGTCTGTGATAAATAGCACAATATATTTAATCTGAGTATTTGTTATAGTCAAAATAATTGATACATTATGCTTTTTTTTAACTCAAAAACGAGTTGTACGAGCTCAGGTTAATGAGGCCTACAGGCCATAAATAGTTGTATGAGCTCAGGTTAATGAGGCCTACAGGCCATAAATAGTTGTATGAGCTCAGGTTAATGAGGCCTACAGGCCATAAATAGTTGTATGAGCTCAGGTTAATGAGGCCTACAGGTCATAAATAGTTGTATGAGCTCAGGTTAATGAGGCCTACAGGCCATAAATAGTTGTATGAGTTCAGGTCAATGAGGCCTACAGGCCATAAATAGCAAATAGAAGTTCAAACGTATAATGTTCACAAGAACTTAAGTTGATAAAAAGATCTAACACAACATTAGGTGATAATATATGTATTATTATGGATTTATAATCAGCTATAATGGCGGTCATTTTGGACCGGGAACACAGAATGAATTAACATGAAACAAACACAACAGGAGGGTTAAACAACAACTATCAGGAAATAACACTGATAAAAAAAATGTCACGTATTTACAGTGGTAGTTTCATCAGCTGATGTACAATATGATACAAAACACATGGAAAAAACAGAATTTTGACGACACTGGTCCTTTAATTAGTCATTTTCTTCCTTCACCCCGACTGTAATCTCTTTCCATTCGGTGGGTTGCTCTTTCCCTATCTCCACCCTTTAGCTTGCAATTCTGTTATTCCTCTCTCTCTCCTCCATTATTTGAACTCGAATTAAACTGTATTCTTATATGCTAATCAGTCTTACCTCTTCATGTCAACCTGCCACATACCCCCATCATGCAATATCTCCATCCAGATTCTGGAGATAGTCAGATTGACACATCTCTCTGAATCTCCAAAGCCCTGTAAGAATGTAGCAGATATCAGGAGGCGTTCAGTGGTAAACAGAGTGAGCAGTGGAGAGGTATTGAGATTGTATATTGGGTATTGAGGACAGCACCAGGGAATGGCTTCCTTGATTTAATTATGAAGGACGTTTTTTTTTTACATGCGGGATGGTTTTTATCCCTACCCCATGTATAATAGATAGGGTCATAGATGCGAATGTCACTTAGATAAATAAGATGGGGGGTTCAGCTGAAGCTTTACTATATTTCTCACTGGGCAGAATGCAGGGTTAATTCTGGGATCATTCTGAAACAGTAAGAGACGTTGAACACAACAGCTGTACTGAACTACAGGCAGGCTGCAGGTGTGCTGGGTCGCCTACGGCAACAAAAGTGTTTTTCTGTCTTCTACATCGAACAATATGATGCCTCATCCTAATACTCATACATAAATAACAAAGTCTGTCTTCTCTGGCATCATTTATTTATTTCTCTGCTCCCTTTTCTTTTTCCTTTCATCTCTCCTCTGTTCTTCTCCCCTCCTCCCTTCTCATTGTCCTGGGCTTAGAGGAGGAGGGTGGGATGAGCAGGCAGGGAGCACGGTCTGTGCTCTGTTGATAATGTCATTAAGGCAGGCTGCAGCCAACCGTTTAGCCCCTTTTAGCCCCTTCTCACTCTCCCTCTCTCTCTCTCATTCTCTCTCTCATTCTCTCTCTCTCATTCTCACTCATTCTCTCTCTCTCTCTCTCTCTCTCTCTCATTCTCTCTCTCATATTCTCTCTCTCTCATTCTCTCTCTCATATTCTCTCTCTCTCTCATATTCTCTCTCTCATTCTCTCTCTCATATTCTCTCTCTCTCATTCTCTCTCTCTCTCTCATCATTCTCTCTCTCTCTCTCTCTCTCTCTTCTCTCTCTCTCTCATTCTCTCTCTCTCATTCTCTCTCTCATTCTCTCTTTCTCTCTCATTCTCTCTCTCTCTCTCATTCTCTCTCTCATTCTCTCTCTCTCATTCTCTCTCTCTCATTCTCTCTCTCTCATTCTCTCTCATTCTCTCTCTCTCTCAGCAGGACTGTGGTTCTCTGAGCTGAGGAGCAAAGCAGGGGGCAGATGAGTGGGGGGGGTCTGTTCTGTATGAATGAGTTGGCCTTGGAGTCACCTGTGTGGTTCCGTGCACAGTGTACATCCCTTACTCCCCAGAGAAATAAATCCATATCATCCACTACGAGACAGACAGCGCATTGTCCTGCCATTTGAGAAACCTTCTGTCAACAACGGACAGCCTTTGCATCCTTCTGGTGTTTGACTGGATGGTTATGAGGTCTCTCTACTACCACTACGATTGTGCATCAGCTCCTGTTCCAATAGAGATGTATGTTACGTAGGCCTAGTTGTCACAGCTTTCTGACAGGTGTGTGTGTGTGCGTGTGTGTGCGTGTGTGTGTGTGTGTGTTAGATGAAGAGAGCCAGTAGTAGGATTAAAAAGAGGCTAGGAGAAGAAGAGGCATTGTATTATGGAAATGCTCCACTTGAGGAGTGCCAGTGGAGGCTTTACATAAAGCTCTCTCCAGGGACACGTCTCTCTGTCCACCAGCTGTTTGCTCACTTGCTCAGCCGCTTTGATTTTCATTCAAGACCCACAAAACTGACTGTCAGTGTAACGCAGGACACTTCGATGATGATGGGGCGAACTAGCAGGAACGCTGGGCCCTGACGCCACATCATTTCCTGTTGCAACGCCATCAATGGGCAAATTAGAGCGAATTATTACCAAATTCTATATGCAGGAATATAAAAAAAACTTTAATTCATTTCAGCTTTGGGTTGAGGATAAGGGTTTGGGTTTGGGTCAAGGGTTTGGGTATAAGCTTAGGCTTAGGTTGTGATAACCCCTTGGTAGTGATATTACTGTGTCTGTCACGATCTCAGCGGATGTTGAGTTCCACATATTTCATTCAAAGAGAAACAAACAAAACAAAATATATCAATAAACAAACAACTAAACGTGACTACGTAGTGCACATGCACAAACACAAAACAATATCCCACAAACACAGGTAGGGAAAAAGCCTACCTAAATATGATCCCCAATCAGAGGCAACGATTACCAGCTGCTTCTAATTGGGAACCACACAAACCACCAATCTAGAAACCTAGAAACTAGATAACCCCCCTAGTCACGCTCTGACCTAAACACCATAGAGAACCGAGGGCTCTCTATGGTCAGGGCGTGACAGTGTCAGTCAAATGTCAGGGAAAGGATCAGTTTCTCTTTCTGCAGTCAGCCAGCTCTGTTTAATAGAGTAATACAGGGCTCATAAGTGCTTATTGATAAGTGAGGGCCCTCGATACAGATATAATTGTCAAGGAAATCATTTTACAAGAGCTGAGGTCAAATACAAACCTGACCTGTCAAATCAAATAAAAAAATGGAATTCAATTGTATTTGTCACATGCTTCGCAGATAACAGGTGTAGACTAACAGTGAAATGCTTACTTATGGGTCCTTTTCCAACAATGCAGAGTTAAAGATAAGATCAAAATAATACACAGTGGATAACGGGGAAAAAAAGAGTAGAAATGACATGGCAATATATAGGGAGTAGAAAATAACATGGCTATATACAGGGAGTAGAAAATAACATGGCTATATACAGGGAGAAATGTTTTCTAATTTATTAATATCACATTTACATAAGTATTCAGACACTTTACTCAGCACTTTGTTGAAGCAAGCCTGAATTTGGGGAGTTTCTCCTATTTCTTTCTTTCATCACATTCCCAGTGGGTCAGAAGTTTACATATATTCAATTAGTATTTGGTAGCATTGCCTTTCAATTATTTAACTTGGGCCAAATGTTTCGTGTAGCCCTCCACAAGCTTCCCACGTTAAGTTGGGTGAATTTTGGCCCATTCCTCCTGACAGAGTCAGGTTTGTAGGCCTCCTTGCTCGCACACACTTTTTCAGTTCTGCCCACACATTTTCTATAGGATTGAGGTCAGGGCTTTGTGATGGCCACTCCAATATCACAACTTTAGAAGTATGCTTGGGGTCATTGTCCAATTGGAAGACCCATTTGCGACCAAGCTTTAACTTCCTGACTGATGTGTTGAGATTTTGCTTCAATATATCCACATAATTTCCCTCCCTTATGATGCCATCTATTTTGTGAAGTGCACCAGCCCCTCCTGCAGCAAAGCACCCCCACAACATGATGCTGCCACCCCCATGCTTCACAGTTGGGATTGTGTTCTTTGGCTTGCAGGCCTCCCCCGTTTTCCTCCATACATAACGATTGTCATTATGGCCAAACAGTTCTATTTTTATTTCATCAGACCAGAGGACATTTCTCCAAAAAGTACGATCTTTGTCCCCATGTGCAGTTGCAAATCGTGGTCTGGCTTTTTTATGCTGGTTTTGGAGCATTGGCATATTCCTTGCTGAGTGACCTTTCAGGTTATGTTGTTATAGGACTTGTTTTTACTGTGGATATAGATACTTTTGTACATGTTTCCTCAAGCATCTTCACAAGGTCCTTTGCTGTTGTTCTGTGATTGATTTGCACTTTTCGCACCAAAGTACATTCATCTCTAGGAGACAGAACGCATCTCATTCCTGAGCGGTATGAAGGCTGCTTGGTCCCATGGTGTTTATACTTGCATACTATTGTTTGTACAGATGAACGTGGTACCTTCAGGTGTTTAGAAATTACTCCCAAGAATGAACTAGACTTGTGGAGGTCTACAATTTAATTTCTGAGGTCTTGGCTGATTTTTTTGATTTTCCCATGATGTCAAGCAAAGAGGCACTGAGTTTGAAGGTAGGCCTTGAAATACATCCACAGGTACACCTTCAATTGACTCAAATAATGTCAATTAGTCTATCAGAAGCTTCTAAAGCCATGACATAATTTTCTGGAATTTGCCAAGCTGTTTAAAGGCACAGTCAACTTAGTGTAATAATCTGTCTGTAAACAATTGTAGGAAAATTACTTGTGTCATGCACACAGTAGATGTCCTAACCGACTTGCCACAACTATAGTTTGTTTACAAGAAATTTGTGGAGTGGTTGAAAAATGAGTTTTAATGACTCCAACCTTAATTTATGTAAACTTCAACTGTAGGTGTTCCTTTTGTCCAAGTGGGAAAGGGCAGTGTGGAGGTTAATAGAGATTGGGATTTAATAGGGATCTGTTGGGACAGTATGTGAATTGGAGGGGTTTCAGGGTGTCTGGGATGATGACCAGCCTTTAAAAGCATTTCATGGCTACAGATGTGAGTGCTACGGGGCGATAGTCATTTCTAAAGTTTACCTGGGTATTTTTGGGCACAGGGACTATGGTTATCTACTTGAAACATGTAGCTATTCCAGACTGAGTCAGGGAGTGGTTGAAAATGTCAGTGAAGACACTTGCCAGCTGGTCAGCGCATTCTCGGATTATGCCTCCTGGTAATTCATCTGGCCCTGTCAATGTTAACCTCTTTAAAGGTCTTTCTCACATCGGCTAAGGAGAGTTTGATTACACAGTCCACCAGAACAGCTGGTTCTCTCATGCATGGTTCAGTGTTGCTTGCCTCGAAGCGAGCATAGAAGACATTTAGCGCGTCTGGTAGGCTCGTGTCTCTGGGCAGCTCGTGGCTGAGTTTCCCTTCATAATCTGTGATAGTTTGCTATGTATTAGGATGCGATTTTAGTCTTGTATTGACAATTTGCCTGTTAAATGGTTTGTCGGAGGGCGTAATGGGATTTTGTTATTAGAGTCTGGGTTAATGTCCTGCTCCTTGAATGCGGAAGCTCTATCCTTTAGCTCAGTGCGAATGTTGCCTGTAATCCATGGCTTCTGGTTGGGATATGTACGCACGGTCACTTTTGGGACGACGTCGCCAATACAATTATTAATGAGGCACCCAGAGAAGGCTGTGCTCAGGATGATGCTCCGGTCATTATCTGACTCCTAGAGACCTTTTTAAATAGGACCAGGATGTAATGTAACCAACCACTGGTATAGGGACCTTTTCATATAGGACATCATGCAAACAGAAATACCAGACTAACCTTTCCTCAGCTACAGGTGCTACATGTTTTATTTTTATTGTTGCATGGATGCTGCAGTTTCTGCTGCAATGTTACTGCTCTTTACTTAGGATTATCATGTTTTGTTTATGGTAGATTAGATTCAACTAATTGATATGAATAAGGCTATTAGTACCATTGATAGGAGTGATGTTAGGCGAGGACCCAAGGCTCCTGCAGCATCTGGTAAAGCACCTGCAGGATCTGGTAAAGGTGATGTTAGGAGATTCCTTATTAGCCTGAACAGAAATAAACAACAGGTAATTATCATTAAATGCCTTACAACACTGATCAAAGGGATGAGTCACCTTTGGCCTCTAGTGATTGCCATGGATACAAAATAACAGCTGTAGAATCTGGTAGGATGAGATTTCATTGCGACAGAGCTAGATATAAAAATAGAAAAGAAAAGTATCTAGCTATGACTCTAAGCCTAGAAAGACTTGCAGCCAATATGTCCTTTAGTCAGCTGTTTCCATCAAGCTTATTTGAGCCAATGGCCCCACACTCTGCAGAGGCAGAGGGAGGTGAACAGTGAATGAAATATCTCTGCTGTTTTGTCTCAGGGACAGCCTCAGCCAAACCTATTAGTGGAAATGGTTCGATGAGTAACAGTGCCGTGGCCATTTCTACACGCCGTCAGAGGAACGGCAAAGGTCTTCCGGCTAGATTTACGGGCGCATCAGTATTTAAATCTCCCCCATATGGCCGGAGTGAGGGAGGTCTGTGCCAAAGCAGGTCTGTGTCAGGACAATTGCTCTTTTCTCATGCTGTCAGACAACAATTCAAAGACTGAATTGTTTCCACACATGATGAGAGCGGAAGAGAAAGAACAAGTGGGATGGAAGCAGAGGATTAGATAAGCAGGGGATCGATTGTTTGCTACTTACTTTTGTTTTTGTCTTATTGTTTGATGGTAACTGAACTCCACAGTATTTTCAGCATATTTATCAGAAATGACAGTTATTACAGGGCTATTGAACACGTGTGTTTGTGCTACCTAGTCAATGCTAGAGGCTGAGTTTGACTTTTTATTTCTCTCTCTCTTTCTACCGCTCTCTCAGGTATGACGTGTCAGGCGCGGACGTCGTACACGGAGGACGAGGTGTTGTGGGGCCACCGCTTCCTGCCTGTCATGTCTCTGGAGGAGGGATTCTTCAGGGTGGACTACTCTCAGTTCCACAGCACTTTCGAGGTCAACACCCCACCGTATAGTGTCAAGGAGCACGATGAGAAGTCCTCCCTGCCTTCACCCCTCTCCACCCCCACGCTGGGCGAGAGCCACGGTGCCGCCCGACGTGCCCGGGTCTTCTCTGTGGACTGCATTAACACTACGGACCGGGAAGAGCGGGCGGGGCAGTCCAGGCTGCCCAGTAAGCTTCAGAGGATGAGTTCGTCTGGGAAGGAGGACCTACAGAGGAAGGTTCTGATGCTGAGCTCCCAGCACTCTGAGAAGGCCTGCAGTACTGGAGACCTGCCTCTCAAGTTGCAGCGTCTCAGCTCCTCCCCCGACCCAGAGGCTGCAGATCGGCTGCAGCTCAAGGCCTTGAAGGTGGGCTTTGAACCCATGACCCAGTCCACTGGAGACCTGCAGCTGCCCCCCACCCCAGCCCCCGTCCCCGCACGCATCCACACCCCTCTGCCCTCAGGAGGGGGCCGACCAGAGGACAACCTGCCAGCCAAATTACGCAGGATGAATGCTGACCGCTGAGGTCATCATGACCAGACTTTGCATGCATCCCAATGGAACCCTATTCCCTATATAGTGAACCACAATAGACCAGGGCCCAGGGGGCTCTGGTCAAAAGTAATGCACTATGTAGGGAAGAGGGTATCATTTGGGACGCATCCCCAGAGTCTAACTTCTTTTGACCACACATCAAACTATGGAGACAGAAAATGAAATGTAACTGAATATACTGAAAGACAATGATATGGAAGGGGAAAAAACTATGATGGATGGTGTGTCACTATCTCTGTTTTTTCAAACACAATCTTTACTGGAATTACTGTGATTTTTGGGTGTTTTATAGCAACAGTGTTCATACTGGTCAAACACATACACGTTCTTCATCTTTCCCTCATCACACACACTCTCTAAAGAATTGTGCATGTATACAATCGATCCATCTGAATGCACTACATACCCCCTCTCTTAGTTTTAAACAAATAAAATATATTTAAGATGATAATATGTGGTGTACCTGCAACTTCCTTTGTCTATATTCTAGTTTCCATCAAAGGGAGCATCTACTTAGCTAAGAATACAGTTCAAATGCAATCACACTATTTTGTTATTATTCATAATTGGGGCAGTATGTTATAGTAATCTGTTACTCATTAGTTTACATAATACCTTTGGTTTTTACGTTCAACGGGCTGTTGATGGCCTAATCTTAGCTGCTGGCGAGGAACACTTTCCATAACAGTTCCATTACTCCTTTGAACAGAATGAGTGGATAATGGACTCTGCTGATACCAGAGAGAAAACAGTCTTCGTCCCAAATGGCACCCTATTCCCTCGATAGTGGAGTGCACTACTTTCTTACCAGGGCCTGTAAGGAACAGGCTCTCATTTGAGACCCCGACAGAGGCTTGTCCTTGGTGGTGATTGGCTGGTGTTTGGGAGAGGAGGATAGGGAGTGACACAATGGAGGAAGTGTCCACCCCCTTCAGATGGGCAGAGACCAGCAGCATGGCTAAACAGACAAACAGACATACAGACACACAAACACACACACTCTTTCAATTGACTTGTAGCCCATTGCAGCTGAAATGGATTATGATTATTATATAGAATAGGACACACATTAGTCACAAGACTTTACTCTCACAATGAAGTCTCCATGATAAAGGTCCAACGGCAGACTTTAAGGACAGAAGCTTTGAAATGGACGCAACCTTTTACTCACCCGAACAAATGGAGAGGAAAATGTGGAGGGGGAGAGAGCAATGGAGGACTGAGAGAAAAGAAAGAGTGGAGAGGGTCACCTGAGCTCAGGGACAGAGAGCATCCCAAATGGACCATAGGGCTATGTTTAAAAACATTGCACCATAAAGTGGAATGGGGTGCTATTTGGCACGCAGCCAACACAGGCCTCAGTGGGATTTAGCACTCCTATGAGTAGAGGGTTCAGAACCAACGGATGTATCATAGTTACACCCACCCACCCACCAAGCTCTAATTTCTGCACCAATGCCACAAAGGGAGGAGAATCGATCTGGGGAATTGGATTTTCCCTACTTGAGGTGCACGCCGACCTGCGTGGAGCGATCTCTAGCCTCTGGTAATGAATTCCTCACTGCGTTCGCACACTCAGAGTTTAGGATAGAGCCTAACCTGATCCAAACACTCCAACCTTTTCATTTAGCAGCATAAAGAGTCCGTAAGTGTGTGTGTGTGTGCGTGTGTGTGTGTATTACACACTACACTCCTTCCACTGGCTCAGCAGAGGATAAGCCACCCAATCACACTACAACAATGAATATAAATAGCCTCATTACAATAAGAGGAAAGGGACGAGTGACTGACCGGGACTGAGCTCAATCTGCACCTCTTCAGAAGATGATTACAATACACTAATATCATGGTCACAGACCGTATGCTCTTAACAAAGATGTCATACTGTGTGAACGAATAGATGCACCACATAAGAGCATATTACTGTCATATACAGATGCAGTCTCTTCATTTGTTGCAGGAGAACTTTCCTGCAATGAAGAAAACATTTAACTTGTAGTGTATTTGAGATTTAAAAGGATTCTGAAATAATTCTCACTTTGAAGTTTCAGACTTAATTTTCCATTATGAAAAAAATGATCAACCCCGACAAAAATGTTGATTAATTATAATCCACATAATACTGTGATTCACATTTCCTGTTGATGTAGACAACTGGCTCAAATTAAGATCCTTCATCTGTACATCACTTAGTCAATGTCACTATTAGAGACTGATGTAAACGCTCTGGCTGAAGATACATGGTTGGCATGACAATGAGTTGGCAGTGATAGCGTGAGCAGACTGGAAATCAGGCTAGAAGATACGCTGAACCTATGGACATTACTCCTTCTTATCAGTTCTCAAAATACCGATT
The DNA here is from genome assembly GCF_018296145.1 of Oncorhynchus tshawytscha. Classification (NCBI taxonomy): domain Eukaryota; kingdom Metazoa; phylum Chordata; class Actinopteri; order Salmoniformes; family Salmonidae; genus Oncorhynchus; species Oncorhynchus tshawytscha. Next base: position 6,687,690 of record NC_056455.1, read on the forward strand.
TAAAGGTCCGTCGGGAACTCGCTACATGCTAAAAATAAGGATATTGAAGACCTTTCCTGTGCTCCATCATTTCCTGCTGTAACGGTTTTCTAGTGGTGATGAAGGAGAGTCGGACCAAACTGCAGCGTGTCGATTGAGATTCATGTTTAATCAAATAAAGAAACACGAACACTACACAAAACAATAAACGTAATCGAAACCGAAACAGCCTATCTAGTGCAAACTAACCGAGAGTACACATAGGACACTAAGGACAATCACCCACGACAAACTCAAAGAATATGGCTGCCTAAATATGGTTCCCAATCAGAGACAACGATAAGCACCTGCCTCTGATTGAGAACCACTGCAGACAGCCATAGACCTTGCTAGACAACCCACTAAGCTACAATCCCAATACCAATACCAATACCCCAAGACAAACACACCACAATTACAAAAACCCCATGCCACACCCTGGCCTGACCAAATACATAAAGATAAACACAAAATACTTTGACCAGGGCGTGACAGAACCCCCCTAAGGTGCGGACTCCCGACGCACCTCAAAACAATAGGGAGGGTCCGGGTGGGCGTCTGTCCATGGTGGCGGCTCCGGCGCGGGACGTGGACCCCACTCATTTAATGTCTTAGTCCCCTCTCCCTTCGTCCCTGGATAGTCCACCCTCGCCGCCGACCATGGCCTAGTAGTCCTCACCCAGAACCCCACTGGACTGAGGAGCAGATCGGGACTGAAGGACAGCTCGGGACTGAGGGGAAGCTCGGGAGTGAGAGAAAGCTCAGGAGTGAGAGGAAGCTCAGGAGTGAGAGGAAGCTCAGGAGTGAGAGGAAGCTCAGGCAGGTAGATAGATCTACCAGCTCCTGGCTGGCTGGTGGTTTCAGCAGATCCTGGCTGACTGGCAGATCCTGGCTGACTGGCAGATCCTGGCTGACTGGCAGATCCTGGTTGACTGGCAGATCTGGACGAGTCTGGTTGACTGGCAGATCTGGACGAGTCTGGTTGACTGGCAGATCTGGACGAGTCTGGTTGACTGGCAGATCTGGACGAGTCTGGTTGACTGGCAGATCTGGAAGAGTCTGGTTGACTGGCAGATCTGGAAGAGTCTGGTTGACTGGCAGATCTGGAAGAGTCTGGTTGACTGGCAGATCTGGAAGAGTCTGGCTGACTGGCAGATCTGGCGGCGCTGGGCAGACTGGCGGCGCTGGGCAGACTGGCGGCGCTGGGCAGACTGGCGGCGCTGGGCAGACTGGCGACGCTGGGCAGACTGACGACGCTGGGCAGACTGACGACGCTGGGCAGACTGACGACGCTGGGCAGACTGACGACGCTGGGCAGACTGGTGGTGCTGGGCAGACTGGCGGTGCTGGGCAGACTGGCGATGCTGGGCAGACTGACGGCGCTGGGCAGACTGACGGCGCTGGGCAGACTGGCGACGCTGGGCAGACTGGGGGCACTGGCGGCGCTGGGCAGACTGGCGGCACTAGCTGCTCCATATAGGCTGACAGCTCTGGCGGCTTCTTACAGACTGACCGCTCTGGCGGCTCCGTGCTGACTGTCAGCTCCTTGCAGACTGGCAGCTCCTTACAGACTGACAGCTCCTTGCAGACTGACAGCTCCGTGCAGACTGACAGCTCCGTGCAGACTGACAGCTCCTTGCAGACTGGCAGCTCCTTGCAGACTGGCAGCTCCATGCAGACTGGCAGCTCCATGCAGACTGGCAGCTCCATGCAGACTGGCAGCTCCATGCAGACTGGCTGCTCTATGCAGACTGACATCTCTGGCTGCTTCATGCAGACTGACAGCTCTGGCTGCTCCATGTAGACTGGCTGCTTCATGCAGACTGGCAGCTCGGGCTGCTTCATGTAGACTGGCTGCTTCATGCAGACTGACAGCTCTGGCTGCTTCATGCAGACTGGCAGCTCTGGCTGCGCTGAACAGGCGGGAGACTCCTGCAGCGCTGTGTCGGAGGAAGGCTCTGGCTGCGCTGAACAGGCGGGAGACTCCGGCAGCGCTGGAGATGAGGAAAGCTCTAACAGCGCTAGAGAGGCGAGGCGCACTGTAGGCCTGATGCGTGGTGCTGGTACTGGTGGTACTGGACCGAGGACACGCACAGGAAGCCTGGTGCGGGGAGCTGCTACCGGAGGGCTGGGTTGTGGAGGTGGTACTGGATAGACCGGACCGTGCAGGCGCACTGGAGCTCTTGAGCACCGAGCCTGCCCAACCTTACCTGGTTGAATGCTCTCGGTTGCCCTGCCAGTGCGGCGAGGTGGAATAGCCCGCACTGGGCTATGCAGACGAACCGGAGACACCGAGCGCAAGGCTGGTGCCATGTAAGCCGGCCCAAGGAGACGCACTGGGGACCAGATGCGTAGAGCCGGCTTCATGGCATTTGGCTCGACGCTCAATCTAGCCCGGCCGATACGCGGAGCTGGAATATACCGAACCGGGCTGTGCACCCGCACTGGAGACACCGTGCGCTCCACAGCATAACACGGTGCCTGCCCGGTCTCTCCAGCCCCCGGTAAGCACAGGGAGTTTGCGCAGGTCTCCTACCTGGCATAGCCATACTCCCTGTAAGCCCTCCCCAAGAAATGTTTGGGGCTGACTCTCGGGCTTCCATCCGCTCTGCCGTGCTAGCTCCTCATAATGCCGCCTCTCTGCTTTTGCTGCCTCCAGCTCGGCTTTGGGGCAACAATAATCTCCAGGCTGATTCCAGGGTCCTTTACCGTCCAATTCCTCCTCCCATGTCCATTTCTCCAGGTGGTGCAACCTCTCCCACTGTAGCTGCTGCTGCTCCTGCTGCTGCTGCCTCTGTTGCCTATTCTCCTGTTGCACCTTTGGGCGGCTACACTCCCCTGGTTTAGCCCAGGGTCGTCTCCCATCGAGGATTTCCTCCCATGTCCAGAAATCCTTATTTAGCATCTCCTTTTTCGGCTTCTCCTGCCTGTTTACACGCCGCTTGGTCCGTTGGTGGTGGGTGATTCTGTAACGGTTTTCTAGTGGTGATGAAGGAGAGTCGGACCAAACTGCAGCGTGTCGATTGAGATTCATGTTTAATCAAATAAAGAAACACGAACACTACACAAAACAATAAACGTAATCGAAACCGAAACAGCCTATCTAGTGCAAACTAACCGAGAGTACACATAGGACACTAAGGACAATCACCCACGACAAACTCAAAGAATATGGCTGCCTAAATATGGTTCCCAATCAGAGACAACGATAAGCACCTGCCTCTGATTGAGAACCACTGCAGACAGCCATAGACCTTGCTAGACAACCCACTAAGCTACAATCCCAATACCAATACCAATACCCCAAGACAAACACACCACAATTACAAAAACCCCATGCCACACCCTGGCCTGACCAAATACATAAAGATAAACACAAAATACTTTGACCAGGGCGTGACACCTGCTCCATATTTTGATGTCTTATTCAGGAGTGTCAGAGGTTATTTAGGTAAAGATCTATCTCAGAGATAACATCTCCACTGGGTAAAAATACCAGGAGCATGAATAATTGGTTTGCGTACCAAATGGCACCCTATTCCCTATGGGCCCTGGTCAAAAGTAGTATAGGGTGCCATTTGGGACACTTATTTGGCATGGTGAAGTACAGCACAGTGAGATTAAAGAACAGTCTCCCTTTAGATTGTCTGTTCTGTTCTGCCCCGAGTCTGTTTGTCTGGCTCACTGTCGATATCACCGTCTTCCTCCCACAGCTTCAGTCCTTGGCTTTGATCATGGAGAGAATACAGTGCCTAGTGAAAGTCTACACACCCCTTGAACAGTCTTCACATTTTGCTGCCTTAAAATGTATTCTAAAAAGAGATGACATTTGATTTATTTCCTACTGATTTCCACAACCTACTCCACATTTTCAGGGAAAGAGAAATTCTAGAAAATGTTCCAAAATACTAAGAAATATAAAATGATGACGTATTGGATGCGAATATCTTCACACCCCAGAGTTAATACTTGGTGGATGCAAGAATCTCAAATATAGAATATTTTGTTCAACACTTTTTGGTTACTGCATTATTATAACACATGTGTTATTTCATAGTTTTGATGTCTTCACTATTATTCTAGAATGTAGGAAATAGTAAAATGAATGAATAGGTGTGTCCAAACTTCTGACTGGTACTGTATGTACATTGTATAATTTATTGATGGTCACTAATTAGCCACATAGAGATATCCAACATCGAACTACCTTTACCACGGTCAGTGTGCGTTCCGAGAGAGAATTTATGAACTAACACCCACGTGTTAGTGGGAATTACTTGAAATCAAACCCAACCCTCAAATATGCCATGGAAAGCAGAGACATCATCGATCCCCTAAATCTCAGACATTCTCGTATTGTAAAATACTGACTTTATGACCAAAGTTATCCTATTTTCACTTCAGTCAATTTTGGGACTAGAATAGAATTGACTTCTACCAATGCCACAAAGGCTGTTTTCATCCAGGTTTTTGGTTTTCCGGTTTAGTTCCTTTTTAAACAATTGCTTGCTGAAGTGTACAGCCTGTCAGTGTGAGTCTGAATGAATCACGAGTGTAAAGAAGTGGGAGGAAGGGAGAGATGTCACTCATAAACATGCACTTCACACTAGTGGAGGCTCCTCAGAGAAAGAAGGGGAGGACCATCCTCCTCGGTGTAAAGTTCTGATAAAACTATACTAAGATACAACTATACTAAATATATTAATGTCACCAAATCATTGATTAAAAACACACTGTTTTGCTATGAAGGTCTGCAGTAGCCTCAGCTTGCACTCGGTTGGGTAGCACCATAGTGTAGCCAGAGTACAGCTAGCTTCTGTCTTCTTCTGGGTACATTGACTTCAATACAAAAATGGTTCTCCCCCTTCCATAGACTTCCAGAGGACATACTCCAAATGATCAGAGTTCACCCATTCAGAGAATGAATCTAGTACTGAAAGCATAAGCTACAGCTCTCTACCACTGCAGTGCATAACATGTGGCGAGTAGTTGACTCAAAGAGAGACAAAGACAATAGTTGAAACCTTTTTTAAACAAATTCATTCAATCCAAAATGAAGGAGAAGAAGGAGAGAGATAGCTATAGTTGGTTGTAATTTGATTCAACTTTACATTTTCACTTAGCTAATGAATGTAGCTCGCTAGTTTCGCCTACTCAAACACTCGGCTCAAACTGAGAGGGATGCAATGTTAGTTAGCTGGCTTTGGCTATCCAACACTGGGACTCTTCCATGTCAAGGCTTTATTCATTTATTGCCACCTGGGCCAACTGCTAAACTGCTTGCTGATTGTACACTGTACTACATGATTGTAGTGGGTTTACTAACGCATTAGCTCTACTAGCTATGTTGGCATGACAACGATATAGGCTGTGTGTAGCGGTTAGTGGTCATGATATGAAGGTTTGGTCACAGACAGCTGATGTGTTGTGCACTGAAGTCCACCAGCGAAGGGAAAATGTGAGGGGAGGAGAGCGGGTAGATAGTTGCAAGAAGGAACTATATATACAATGATGAAAGTGATCCTGCTGTTTTTATGTGGCTGCTTTGAAAGAGAACCGTGTTTGTGTTTTATGAGGGGTGTATTAATTCCTCCGATTCTGTTAAAAACGTTTCTTAAACTGAAGCAAACGTAAAGGAACAGGGATAAAGATACCTGAATTTGTCCAATAGAAACTCACATTTGCAACTATTGGACTAATGATTACACACTAGATCAGCTAGATGCAGGCAAGACTGTGCAAGGCGGTATTGAATGTGTCAGTCTCATTCATAGGCTAGGTTGTAGTAACCTCATGATGGATACACAAAAATGTGAGTATCATGTAGTAGCCTAAACCTATCAACGTTACATTGAGCTGGGTCAATGGAATATGAATGGCAGTCATCCAACACGCTGTAATAGAAATAAGATGTATCATCCTCCCACATAAATGGCACCGACCTCCAGTACTTCACACACACCATATGGGGGGAGGAAGGAAGAGAGCTCTCTCTCTCTCTCTCTCTCTCTCACACACACACAAACAGGCACACACACAGGCACACATAGGGCCAATTATGTCAACCTTCACCACAACAATTCTAGCTGCAACATTCCTCAAGCGGACACAAACGAAACGACAGCTTCCCTCCAACAACACGACAGTCACCAAGGCAATCTGTGATGGAGGCTTATCCCTAATTTTGCAGTCAGTTTTAGAGTGGGTTGCCAGTAATAAACTGGCCCTGAACATCTCTAAAACTAAGAGCATCATATTTGGTACAAATAATTCCTTAAGTTCTAGACCTCAGCTGAATCCGGTAATGAATGTGTGGCTGTTGAACAAGTTGAGGTGACTAAATTACTTGGTATTACCTTCGATTGCAAACTGTCATGGTCAAACATATTGACTGAATGGTTGTAAAGATACACTTTCTTTCCCTTGCTCCTCTAAATTGGAGCTTGAACTTGACTGAACCTTCCATACATCTCTGATTAGTGCAGGATGAAGAACCTAAAGCTAAAACAAACCCAATGGAAACGGCCAAGAAATGATCAGTAAAAAAAAAACATATAAAGCAGATCAATGCAAATCTACTCTTACAGACAAAGTAGTACTGCATTACTGGTCTCATTGATTAGACGTAACATAGTCAATGAAAATCTGGGAGACTCTAATTAGTTTGATATGTTACGTTTGGTATGGTTACATAAGACAGAAGGTTACTTAAGGCAAAAATGAAAGGAGGGAGGTTGATCGAGGTGAATGGGTAGCTGTTTAACGCTAACGTCTAGAAACGCTAACGTCTAGAAACTCAAAGGTTGCGTGTTTGAGTCTTACCACGAACAACTTTGGGATTTTAGCAATTAGCAACTGTTCTACTTATTACTTTTAGCTACTTTGCAACTACTTAGCATGTTAGCTATCCCTTCCCCTAACCCTAACTTTAACCCTTTAACCTAACTCCTAACCCTAACCTTAACCCTAACCTTAACCCCTAGCCTAGCTAATGCTAGCCACTTAGCTAACGTTAGTGTTTGCCACTTAGCCAACGTTAGCCGCAACAGATCGTAGTCCGTAACATATAATTCATATTGCAAAATCGTAACAAAATTGTACTTATTACAATTTGTAAAATAACATGTGAATTGTAATTCGTAACATATCATACGAAATGGATGATGGACATTCACAAATTATACAATACAATACATACCATACCAAACATGATATATATCACTAACGTGAGTGTCCCGGATTTACTCCTGAGTCCAGACTGATATATCTGGTCAAAAGTAGTGCACTATATAGGGAATAGGGTGCCATTTGGGATGCAATCTGTGTATATCACACAGGTCTCCGGGGATGTACAGATCCACTCAGTGTAACCAGACCACAGATCGAACTGGCCAATCAATACCTGTCTTACTGACGCACCTCAAACCCTGACCGGCACGAAACACCACCGGAGAAGGGTAGGGGTGTATGTGATTCTGGCAGAATTTTTATGTGAGTCAGGTAGAGTTGACCATGGCCTCAGATCACCTCACATCGATTGCAGGGCACACTGTCTTTGATTATTACACATGCATAAGCACACGCACACGCACATGCACATGCACACGCATGCACACACACACAACCACACACACACAGACACACAGATAAACACAACACATAAACACATCACAACAGACTCCCAGCAAGACAAATGTTACATTTGACTTTTGACAAATTGAACTCTAGTCCCAATACGGTACAAATTAGTCTCAAAATCCTACAGACCAATAAAACTGCTATCTCAAATCACAGCAGCCTTATACCTGTTATCTATTGGAGAGATCTCTGGGCATATTCATTTATTTTTCTGAGTTACATAACATCCTGCAGAGCATCCTCGACCAATGCTGTGGACGGACTCTGTGGCCAATGAAATTACAGGAAATTCAACAAGCCTGCAGGTAGCCCCACTTGAAATTTCCACACGTGTCACGAATATTACCGAAGGTGACTCCCCTTCTTGTTCGGGTGGCGCTCGGCGGTCATCGTCGCCGGTCTACTAGCTATCACCGATCCGTTGTTCTGTGTTCCTTTGGTTTTGTCTGATTGGTATCACCTGTTTCTTGTGTGGTTGTTAGGGTGGGGTTATATAAGTTTGTTCAGCCCGCTTCTGTTTCGTGTGGGCTTGTTTCGTCTGTTCTGTGTTTGAGTGTATTTTGTTTGCATTTCCGGGTTTCGCGCTGTCTGTTATTATTTCTGATCATTTGTTTTCCTACTTTTGTTCATGTTATTTTTCCTGGACATTAAAGCGTGTTTTTCCCACATCTTTTGCTCTCTGCGCCTGACTCCACACCTCTTCACTCATTTTCTGTAACAGAAGCCCGCACCACGATATGGAGTCAGCAGGAGCAGCGACCACTCCTCTTCCCACGATGGAGGAGAGTCCTTCATCACACGTCCATCCTCCATCGCCTAGGATCAGCGATGGATCAAATGATGGAGACGATGGAGCATTGGGAGAGGAATGGTCTACCTACTACCCCACCGACCCTCCCACCAGCAACTCTACCATCTTCCCCATCTGGATCCGGTTCCAGTGCTCTGCGCATTACGCCTCCGAGGGAGTACGATGGAGCAGCGACGGGGTGCCAGGGATTCCTGCTTCAGCTAGACCTCTACCTGGCCACCGTTTGGCCGGCTCCCTCGGACGAGGAGAGTGTGTGTCCTCATCACATGCCTTACGGGTAGAGCCCTGGAATGGGCTAATGCGGTCTGGAACGGGCCCGACTCAGCGAAGGACAATTACCCGGAGTTCACCCGCCGTTTCAGGGCCGTGTTCGAACACCCTCCAGAGGGTCGAGCGGCGGGTGAGAGATTGTTCCATCTCAGACAGGGGACGAGGAGTGCGCAGGACTTCGCGCTGGAGTTCCGGACCTTGGCCGCTGGAGCAGGGTGGAACGACAGGGCCCTGATAGACCATTACAGGTGTAGCCTGAGAGAGGACGTCCGCAGGGAGCTGGCCTGTCGGGACACTACACTTAGCCTGGATGGACTGATAGACCTGTCGATCCGGTTGGACCATCTGCTAGCTGCTCGCAGACGTTCTGAAAGGGTCCTGTCAGTTCTACTTTAGATAGTCGACCATTAGGGTCAGGGCTGTTGAGGAAAGCCACAATTTCGTTGGAGATGATTACGCAGGGGAATCACAAGGAGCGAATTAGTTTGTTCCTTATCGATTCACCTGCGTTTCCAGTGGTGCTGGGGATTCCCTGGCTAGCTATTCATAATCCTACGATTTCGTGGAAACAGGGAACTCTCCAGGGGTGGTCTGATGAGTGTTCAGGCTGGTGTGTAGGGGTTTCCATCGGTGCGACAACGGTGGAGAGTCCAGACCAGGTTTCCACCGTGCGCATTCCAGCTGAGTATGACGATTTGGCTATCGCTTTCAGTAAAAAGAAGGCGACCCAATTACCACCCCATAGGCAGGGGGATTGCGTGATAAACCTCCAGGGTAACGCTGCACTCCCCAGGAGTCATGTGTATCCTTTGTCCCAGGAGGAGACGGTGGCTATGGAAACATATATCACCGAGGCTCTGGGACAGGGGTACATTCGGCCCTCCATGTCACCTGTCTCTTCGAAGAAAAAGGATGGTGGTTTGCGTCCGTGTATTGATTATAGAGGTCTAAATTCCATCACGGTGGGTTTTAGTTACCCACTACCTCTCATTGCTACGGCAGTGGAATCATTTCACGGAGCGCAGTTCTTCACTAAACTGGATCTCAGGAGTGCTTATAATCTGGTGCGTATTCGGGATGGAGATGAGTGGAAAACTGCATTTAGCACTACTTCTGGCCATTATGAGTACCTCGTCATGCCATACGGTTTAAAGAATGCTCCAGCTATATTTCAATCCTTCGTGGATGAGATTCTCAGAGACCTGCACGGACAGGGTGTAGTGGTGTATATTGACGATATTTTGATCTACTCCGCTACACGCATTGCGCATGTGTCTCTGGTGCGCAAGGTTCTTAGACGACTGCTGGAGCATGACCTGTATGTGAAGGCTGAGAAATGTGAGTTTTCTAAACGATCAGTTTCCTTCCTGGGTTATCGCATTTCCAGCTCTGGGTTGGTAATGGAAGGTGACTGCGTAAAGGCCGTGCGTAATTGGCCGACTCCGACCACGGTAAAGGAGGTGCAGCGGTTCTTAGGGTTTGCCAATTACTACCGGAGGTTTATCCGGGGTTTTGGTCAGGTAGCTGCCCCTATTACCTCACTGCTGAAGGGGGGGCCGGTGCGTTTGCAGTGGTCAGCAGAGGCGGACAGAGCTTTTCGTAGGTTGAAGGCGATGTTCACTGAGGCGCCGGTGTTGGCGCATCCGGACCCTTCTTTGGCGTTTATAGTAGAGGTGGACGCATCCGAGCCTGGGGTTGGAGCGGTGCTCTCACAGCGTTCGGGTGCGCCACCGAAGCTCCGCCCCTGTGCCTTTTTTTCAGCAAAACTCGGGCCAGCGGAGCGGAATTATGATGTGGGGGATAGGGAGTTGTTGGCTATGGTTAGGGCCCTGAAGGTGTGGAGACACTGGCTTGAGGGGGCTAAGCACCCTTTCCTTATCTGGACTGACCACCGTAACCTGGAGTATATCCGATCAGCTAGGAGACTGAATCCTCGTCAGGCAAGGTGGGCCATGTATTTCACCAGATTTCGTTTTACTATCTCGTATAGACCAGGTTCCCTCAACACTAAGGCCGACGCGCTGTCAAGACTCTATGACACTGAGGACAGGTCCATCGATCCTACTCCCATCATTCCGACAGCTAAGCTGGTGGCACCAGTAGTATGGGATGTGGACGCGGACATCGAGCGGGCGCTAAGGGGGGATCCTGCGCCTCCACAGTGTCCGGAGGGTCGTAGGTACGTGCCGCTCGCTGTTCGTGATCAATTGATTCGATGGGCTCATTGTCTACCCTCGTCGGGTCACCCAGGTATTTTTAGGACAGTGCGAGGTCTTCATAGGAAGTACTGGTGGCCCACTTTGGGGAGGGATGTGCGATTCTATGTCTCCTCCTGCTCGGTGTGTGCCCAGAGTAAGGCTCCTAGACACCTGCCACGAGGTAAATTACAACCTCTTCCCGTTCCACAACGGCCGTGGACCCATCTATCGGTGGATTTTCTTACTGACCTTCCCCCCTCTCAGGGTAACACAACGATCCTGGTCGTTGTGGATCGGTTCTCTAAGTCCTGCCGTCTTATCCCATTGCCCGGTCTCCCTACGGCCCTGCAGACCGCGGAAGCTCTTTTCACCCACGTCTTCTGGCACTACGGGGTGCCCGAGGATATAGTTTCTGATCGGGGCCCCCAGTTTATCTCCCGTGTATGGAGGGCATTTATGGAACGTCTGGGGGTCTCGGTCAGCCTGACCTCAGGGTATCACCCGGAGAGTAATGGGCAGGTGGAGAGAGTGAACCAGGAGGTGGGTAGGTTTCTGCGGTCGTATTGCCAGGACCGGCCAGGGGAGTGGGCGAGATATATTCCCTGGGCAGAAATGGCCCAGAACTCACTAAGCCACTCCTCTACCAACATGTCACCATTTGAGTGCGTGTTGGGGTACCAGCCAGTCCTGGCACCGTGGCATCAGAGCCAGACTGAGGCTCCTGCGGTGGAGGAGTGGGTGCAGCGCTCTAAGGAGACCTGGAGGGCTGTCCAAGAGTCATTACGCCAAGCGAGTGTAAGGCAGAAGAAGAGCGCTGACTGTCACCGCAGTGAGGCCCCCGTGTTTGCACCTGGGGACAGGGTCTGGCTCTCGACCCGAAACCTGCCCCTCCGCTTGCCCTGCTGGAAGCTGGGTCCGCAGTGTATAGGGCCATTTAAAGTCCTGAGGAGAATAAACAAGGTTTGTTATCGATTATTACTTCCTTCGTATTATCGTATTAACCCCTCGTTTCATGTGTCTCTTCTCAGGCCGGTGGTAGCTGGTCCCATGCAGGAAGGTGGGGTTCCGGAGGTTCCTCCGCCCCCTCTGGACATCGAGGGGTCCCCGGCGTACACGATACGAGCTATTCTGGACTCGAGACGCCGGGTGAGGGGCTTGCAGTACCTCGTTGACTGGGAGGGGTACGGTCCGGAGGAGAGGTGCTGGGTTCCGGTGAGGGATATTCTAGATCCATCTATGTTGAGAGAGTTCCATCGCCTCCGTCCGGATCGCCCGGCGCCTCGGCCCCCGGGTCGTCCCCGAGGCCGGCGTCGGGGGGGTACTGTCACGAATATTACCGAAGGTGACTCCCCTTCTTGTTCGGGTGGCGCTCGGCGGTCGTCGTCGCCGGTCTACTAGCTATCACCGATCCGTTGTTCTGTGTTCCTTTGGTTTTGTCTGATTGGTATCACCTGTTTCTTGTTTGGTTGTTAGGGTGGGGTTATATAAGTTTGTTCAGCCTGCCTCTGTTTGGTGCGGGCTTGTTTCGTCTGTTCTGTGTTTGAGTGTATTTTGTTTGCATTTCCGGGTTTCGCGCTGTCCGTTATTATTTCTGATCATTTGTTTTCCTACTTTTGTTCATGTTATTTTTCCTGGACATTAAAGTGTGTTTTTCCCACATCTTTTGCTCTCTGCGCCTGACTCCACACCTCTTCACTCATTTTCCGTAACAACACGGACGTGTGGCTGACTGGGGATGTGTTAAGGAAAAGGAAAACAACACCAGGGATAGAACAGAGATGACATGACTCACACTCACGCACACAATCCTTCCTGCCTCACACACACTCACGCACACAATCCTTCCTGCCTCACACACACTCACGCACACAATCCTTCCTGCCTCACACACACTCACAATCCTTCCTGCCTCACACACACTCACGCACACAATCCTTCCTGCCTCACACACACTCACGCACACAATCCTTCCTGCCTCACACACACTCACAATCCTTCCTGCCTCACACACACATATGCACACATGCACGCGCACTATCCTATCCACTATCCTATCCCACTATTTTACTATCCTTGTTGGGACCAAACAATTGATTCCCATTCAAAATCCTATTTTCCGTAACCTTTAACCCTAAGCCTAACTCTAACCCTTAACCTAACCCCAAAACTAAACCTGAACCTAACCCTACCTCCTAACCCTAACCCCTAACCCTTAACCTTAACCTTAATTCTAACCTAACCCTAATTGTCTCCCTAACCCTAAACCTAACCCCTAAGCCTAAAATTGTGTTTTTCCTTGTGGGAACAGTGACATTTTCCTTGACAACTTGAAATGGAATTGTTTGGTCCCAACAATGATAGTAAAACCAAACACACACTATCCTTGTGGGGACCAAACTATTCCCATTCAAGTTGTCATAATTACTGTGTAAGTCTATGGAAGCGGATGAGAGCCACAAGCCTCCTAGGTTTGGTTTTCAAGACAATGTACCCAGAGGTGGAGAGAAAGTAGATTTTTAAAGCTTGAAATTCACTGAGGAGGATAGTCCTACCTTCCTGCTCTGAGGAGCCTCCACTGCCCTAAACATAACCCTTAAGCATAAAATTGCCTTTTTTCCTTGTGGGGACTGGCAAAATGTCCCCACTTGTCCAAATGGTCCTTATTTTACAATCCTCGTGAGGACTTCAGAACCCCACAAGGATAGTGAAACCAAACACACACCCATACATGCGCGCACACACAGAGAGAGAATCTCTCCTGCCTCACAAACACATAACATTCAAACATGCTCACAATGAATAAGAGAACAAAATGTGCTGTTATCCCAAACACTGGTATTAGCAGCAGGATTTCGAACAGCACACAGAGAGATATGTGTTTCACCTCAGCTGTCTTACTCGACGGTACCTGGACCGTCATCAGAATACCAACCCTTACAACCAAAAAATTGTTGAACAATGTGATTTAAAAAAAATAATCTAGATATTCCACATAATGATATTTTCACACGAGTCAGACGTGGTTTTTGGAAACATGTGTGAAGTTTCACATATAAAATAAAATCCCCACATGACACTTTTTTCACGTGACATTTTTCACAATTTCCAGCTGCTTCTGGTCTGCCATCCAGGGACCAACCCTACTTAGCTTCAGAGGCAAACCAGTAGTGGGATGCAGGGTGCTGTGTTTCTGGATTGAGTGTGCCCATACTTGCTGCTGGAATCCATATAATGCATCATGGACTGACCATCCATGATATCACATTTATAGTTTTAACCCTGTGTTTAGACATTACAGTGTTTGTTTACATTTAGTTTGCCTACAAACATTGGAGTAAATGTGGAGTTTTCTATCATGCGAAACGGCCAATTAGATTTGCAGTGAAAAACAATCTGGTGTGATTTAGTTTTAGGCCTAGATTCAATCAGATGAGGCGTTAACTGGCGATAGCATCAAGCAGCATAGCAGATGTTTTGCAGGTGTTGGATGTGGAATTGTGTTGGAGCCTTCATATCAGTGAGCAGCTTCTCTTGCAATCGATGTCATGAAGCCACATCCACCGCACTCGCGTTAGAAGTTCAGAACGAGAAAGTGTGGGCTGTGTAGAAATAGTTATGCTCAAATTGAAAAATCATTCAACAAAATAATAATCCTAATCGAGGTCTCACATTCCAGGGTTCGAACTTGTAAACAAGGCTGCATAGAATTTCTGTTAATGACAATGTCCGCTTCAGGTATAATGCCAGGAGCCACTCGTGGATTTGACAGCTATAACGCAGTTCCACCTCCGACACCGTCAAAACAACTGCTATGTAGATGTCGGCTAACGCGGATCTCATTGAATAGAGCCCTTAACATGTGAACTCGATACGATTCTCACATGTGAACCTTTTTTAACATGTGAAACCGCAAATTTCACATGTGAAACTGCAATTCACATGTGAGTTGGAAACATGTTATTCTCCTCACATGTGAAAAGGTGGTGTTAAGATGTTAACTCAAAATGTAATACATGTGAAAATATGGTTTCAAATATGAAATTTCAGCTTAACATGTGAAAACAGCCATTTCTCATGTTAAAAAAGCAATTTTGCATGTGAAAGTATTATTTTCACATGTGAAATTGCAAATCCTACATGTTTTTTGTTGTTGTTTAAAAAAAAAAAAAATTACCTTTATTTAACCAGGTAGGCAAGTTGAGAACAAGTTCTCATTTACAATTGCGACCTGGCCAAGATAAAGCAAAGCAGTTCGACAGATACAACGACACAGAGTTACACATGGAGTAAAACAAACATACAGTCAATAATACAGTATAAACAAGTCTATATACAATGTGAGCAAATGAGGTGAGAAGGGAGGTAAAGGCAAAAAAAGGCCATGGTGGCAAAGTAAATACAATATAGCAACTAAAACACTGGAATGGTAGTTTTGCAATGGAAGAATGTGCAAAGTAGAAATAAAAATAATGGGGTGCAAAGGAGCAAAATAAATAAATAAATAAAAATTAAATACAGTTGGGAAAGAGGTAGTTGTTTGGGCTAAATTATAGGTGGGCTATGTACAGGTGCAGTAATGCTCTGACATTTGGTGCTTAAAGCTAGTGAGGGAGATAAGTGTTTCCAGTTTCAGAGATTTTTGTAGTTCGTTCCAGTCATTGGCAGCAGAGAACTGGAAGGAGAGGCGGCCAAAGAAAGAATTGGTTTTGGGGGTGACTAGAGAGATATACCTGCTGGAGCGTGTGCTACAAGTGGGGGATGCTATGGTGACCAGCGAGCTGAGATAAGGGGGGACTTTACCTAGCAGGGTCTTGTAGATGACATGGAGCCAGCGGGTTTGGCGACGAGTATGAAGCGAGGGCCAGCCAACGAGAGCGTACAGGTCGCAATGGTGGGTAGGATATGGGGCTTTGGTGACAAAACGGATTGCACTGTGATAGACTGCATCCAATTTGTTGAGTAGGGTATTGGAGGCTATTTTGTAAATGACATCGCCAAAGTCGAGGATTGGTAGGATGGTCAGTTTTACAAGGGTATGTTTGGCAGCATGAGTGAAGGATGCTTTGTTGCGAAATAGGAAGCCAATTCTAGATTTAACTTTGGATTGGAGATGTTTGATATGGGTCAGGAAGGAGAGTTTACAGTCTAACCAGACACCTAAGTATTTGTAGTTGTCCACGTATTCTAAGTCAGAGCCGTCCAGAGTAGTGATGTTGGACAGGCGGGTAGGTGCAGCTAGCGATCGGTTGAAGAGCATGCATTTAGTTTTACTTGTATTTAAGAGCAATTGGAGGCCACGGAAGGAGAGTTGTATGGCATTGAAGCTTGCCTGGAGGGTTGTTAACACAGTGTCCAAAGAAGGGCCAGAAGTATACAGAATGGTGTCGTCTGCGTAGAGGTGGATCAGAGACTCACCAGCAGCAAGGGCGACCTCATTGATGTATACAGAGAAGAGAGTCGATCCAAGAATTGAACCCTGTGGCACCCCCATAGAGACTGCCAGAGGTCCGGACAGCAGACCCTCCGATTTGACACACTGAACTCTATCAGAGAAGTAGTTGGTGAACCAGGCGAGGCAATCATTTGAGAAACCAAGGCTGTCGAGTCTGCCGATGAGGATGTGGTGATTGACAGAGTCGAAAGCCTTGGCCAGATCAATGAATACGGCTGCACAGTAATGTTTCTTATCGATGGCGGTTAAGATATCGTTTAGGACCTTGAGCGTGGCTGAGGTGCACCCATGACCAGCTCTGAAACCAGATTGCATAGCAGAGAAGGTATGGTGAGATTCGAAATGGTCGGTAATCTGTTTGTTGACTTGGCTTTCGAAGACCGTAGAAAGGCACGGTAGGATAGATATAGTTCTGTAGCAGTTTGGGTCAAGAGTGTCCCCCTTTGAAGAGGGGGATGACCGCAGCTGCTTTCCAATCTTTGGGAATCTCAGACGACACGAAAGAGAGGTTGAACAGGCTAGTAATAGGGGTGGCAACAATTTCCGCAGATAATTTTAGAAAGAAAGGGTCTAGATTGTCTAGCCCGGCTGATTTGTAGGGGTCCAGATTTTGCAGCTCTTTCAGAACATCAGCTGAATGGATTTGGGAGAAGGAGAAATGGGGAAGGCTTGGGCGAGTTGCTGTTGGACAGGCGGGTAGGTGCAGCTAGCGATCGGTTGAAGAGCATGCATTTAGTTTTACTTGTATTTAAGAGCAATTGGAGGCCACGGAAGGAGAGTTGTATGGCATTGAAGCTTGCCTGGAGGGTTGTTAACACAGTGTCCAAAGAAGGGCCAGAAGTATACAGAATGGTGTCGTCTGCGTAGAGGTGGATCAGAGACTCACCAGCAGCAAGGGCGACCTCATTGATGTATACAGAGAAGAGAGTCGATCCAAGAATTGAACCCTGTGGCACCCCCATAGAGACTGCCAGAGGTCCGGACAGCAGACCCTCCGATTTGACACACTGAACTCTATCAGAGAAGTAGTTGGTGAACCAGGCGAGGCAATCATTTGAGAAACCAAGGCTGTCGAGTCTGCCGATGAGGATGTGGTGATTGACAGAGTCGAAAGCCTTGGCCAGATCAATGAATACGGCTGCACAGTAATGTTTCTTATCGATGGCGGTTAAGATATCGTTTAGGACCTTGAGCGTGGCTGAGGTGCACCCATGACCAGCTCTGAAACCAGATTGCATAGCAGAGAAGGTATGGTGAGATTCGAAATGGTCGGTAATCTGTTTGTTGACTTGGCTTTCGAAGACCGTAGAAAGGCACGGTAGGATAGATATAGGTCTGTAGCAGTTTGGGTCAAGAGTGTCCCCCCCTTTGAAGAGGGGGATGACCGCAGCTGCTTTCCAATCTTTGGGAATCTCAGACGACACGAAAGAGAGGTTGAACAGGCTAGTAATAGGGGTGGCAACAATTTCCGCAGATAATTTTAGAAAGAAAGGGTCTAGATTGTCTAGCCCGGCTGATTTGTAGGGGTCCAGATTTTGCAGCTCTTTCAGAACATCAGCTGAATGGATTTGGGAGAAGGAGAAATGGGGAAGGCTTGGGCGAGTTGCTGTTGGGGGTGCAGTGCTGTTGACCGGGGTAGGAGTAGCCAGGTGGAAAGCATGGCCAGCCGTAGAAAAATGCTTATTGAAATTCTCAATTATGGTGGATTTATCAGTGGTGACAGTGTTTCCTATCTTCAGTGCAGTGGGCAGCTGGGAGGAGGTGTTCTTATTGTCCATGGACTTTACAGTGTCCTTGAACTTTTTGAGTTAGTGTTGCAGGAAGCAAATTTCTGCTTGAAAAAGCTAGCCTTGGCTTTTCTGACTGCCTGTGTATAATGGTTTCTAGCTTCCCTGAACAGCTGCATATCACGGGAGCTGTTCGATGCTAATGCAGAACGCCATAGGATGTTTTTGTGTTGGTTAAGGGCAGTCAGGTCTGGGGAGAACCAAGGGCTATATCTGTTCCTGGTTCTAAATTTCTTGAATGGGGTATGTTTATTTAAGATGGTTAGGAAGGCATTTAAAAAAAAAAATATCCAGGCATCCTCTACTGACGGGATGAGATCAATATCCTTCCAGGATACCCCGGCCAGGTCGATTAGAAAGGCCTGCTCGCAGAAGTGTTTCAGGGAGCGTTTTACAGTGATGAGTGGAGGTCGTTTGACCGCTGACCCATTACAGATGCAGGCAATGAGGCAGTGATCGCTGAGATCTTGGTTGAAGACAGCAGAGGTGTATTTAGAGGGGAAGTTGGTTAGGATGATATCTATGAGAGTGCCCGTGTTTAAGGCTTTGGGGAGGTACCTGGTAGGTTCATTGATAATTTGTGTGAGATTGAGGGCATCAAGTTTAGATTGTAGGATGGCTGGGGTGTTAAGCATGTTCCAGTTTAGGTCGCCTAGCAGCACAAACTCTGAAGATAGATGGGGGGCAAGTAGAAGTTCAAATTGTTTGGGTACAGACCTGGATAGTAGGACAGAACTCTGCAGGCTATATTTGCAGTAGATTGCAACACCGCCCCCTTTGGCAGTTCTATCTTGTCTGAAAATGTTGTAGTTTGGAATTAAAATTTCTGAATTTTGGTGGTCTTCCTAAGCCAGGATTCAGACACAGCTAGAACATCCGGGTTGGCAGAGTGTGCTAAAGCACTGAATAGAACAAACTTAGGGAGGAGGCTTCTAATGTTAACATGCATGAAACCAAGGCTATTACGGTTACAGAAGTCGTCAAAAGAGAGCGCCTGGGGAATAGGAGTGGAGCTAGGCACTGCAGGGCCTGGATTCACCTCTACATCGCCAGAGGAACATAGGAGGAGTAGAATAAGGGTACGGCTAAAAGCTATGAGAATTGGTCTAGAACGTCTGGAACATAGAGTAAAAGGAGGTTTCTGGGGGCGGTAAAATAGCATCAAGGTATAATGTACAGACAAAGGTATGGTAGTATGTGAATACAGTGGAGGTAAACCTAGGTATTGAGTGATGAAGAGAGAGATATTGTCTCTAGAAACATCATTGAAACCAGGAGATGTCATTGCATGTGTGGGTGGTGGAACTAATAGGTTGGATAAGGTATAGTGAGCAGGACTAGAGGCTCTACAGTGAAATAAGCCAATAAACACTAACCAGAACAGCAATGGACAAGACATATTGACATTAAGGAGAGGCATGCTTAGTCGAGTGATCAAAAGGGTCCAGTGAGTGGAGAGGTTGGTTGGGTGTCACGGCAATTTAGACAGCTAGCCAGGCCATCGGTAGCAAGCTAGCATAGGATGGAGGTCTGTTGTTAGCCACCTCTTGCGTTCCGTCAGTAGATTAGTGGGGTTCCGTGTGGTAGAGGGGATTAATCCAAATCACACAACAACAACAAAAATAAAAACAATAGATATAGTTATAGAGGCCCAAGAAGAAAACATAATAATAATAAAAATAAATAAATTGTCCGATTGTCTATTCAGATAGCAGCCGGTAAGACAGCTAACGGTTAGCAGGCCGCAGATGGGCGTTCAGGTAACGTCGCGACGGAGGAGCCACCCGGATCTCCTTCGGGTAGACAACGTCGGCAGTCCAGCCGTGAAGGCCCGGTGGGGCTCCGCGTAGGCAGCAAAACGGGTCCGGATAGGTGACTGCAGCCCAGGAGCGATTGATGGAACTCAGGAGTGATTGACGGAGCTGGCTAGCTCCGGAATAATTGATGTTTGCTCCGGAATCGACGAAGGCCGATAGTCACACGGACAGCAGCTAGCTAGCTGTGAGATCCGGGCATGAATGTCCAGAGAGCAGCCGAAATCCAGGGACATGGAGAGAAAAACCGGTCCGGTATGTTCCGTTCCGAGCCGCGCTGCGCCGTACAGAACTGGCGATAGATTCTCGAGCCAAAGGACAGCTGATGACCACAAACCGTGGCTAGCTGAACACTAACGATTCACCAGTAAAGAAGCCAACCAGCCTCTGAACTAGCCTCTGACTAGCCTCTGGACTAGCTTCTGGCCAGTTTCAGGCCAGCTTCCCGGAGCTTCCGGCTTGCTTCTTGGAGGACCACAGACCCGAGGCAAGGGGAAGGGAATAAGGGAATACCATTTTAAAATCCTCTAACTCTTCCTGCCATTGGGATATTGCCTGGGTATAAGCTATGCAACACAACAACAAGCACCCTCTGCACGTACATGGGCTTATCCAGGCCCCAGTAATTAGGCACAGTGAGACAACTGCATTGAGTTGATGTGAGCTTTGCTATTCAGTCTCTGGAACAGGTGAACTGAGTAAAGCTAGGGAAGAGAAGACAAAGGTAGAGGATTTGAGTGGGAGCATCTCCATAAGGGTAATATAATAACGCCGAAACCATGTTGTTTTAGAGAGAAGATCAGTGGTGTAAAGTACTTCAGTAAAAATACTTGAAAGTTGTTTTTTGGGGGGGGTATCTGCACTTTACTTTACTATTTTTGACAACTTTTATTTTTACTTCACTACATTCCTTTAAGAGAACTATGTATTTTTTTACTCCATACATTTTCACTGACACCCAAAAGTACTCTTTACATGTTGACTGCTTAGCAGGACAGGAAAATTGCCTAATTCATACACTTATCAAGATCCCTACTGCCTCTGATCTGGCAGACTCACTAAACACATGCTTTGTTTGTAAATTATGTCTGAGTGTTGGAGCATGCCCCTGGCTATCCGTAAAATAAAAAACAAGCAAGAAAATGATTTGCTTTATATAAGGAATTCGAAATGCCTTTTACTTTTGATACTTAAGTATATTTTAGCAATTACATTCACTTTTGATACTTAAATATATTTGAAACCAAATACTTTTAGACTTTTACTCAAGTAGTATTTTACTGGATGACTCTCTTTTACTTGAGTAACTTTCTATTAAGGTATCTTTGCTTTTACTCAAGTATGACAATTGGGTACTTTTTCCACCACTGGAGCTAGGTCACAACTTGCAGGCTTGTTTTCGAGTTGCTGTGCGTTTTGTTGCCAACCTGTTTTGCTACCTGACAACTTTACGGTTTTCACTTTTTAATTACCGTTCATATATTTATTTATTTTTTCCTCAACTTTTTCACTCCGGACGCTTTATCTGGACACGATTCGTCAGGACCTCCAACAGCCGAAGCTAAGTAGTAACATTAACATGATGCCTTCTAATTGCAGCCGCTGTACTCGCCTTACGGCGAGGATAGCTGTGCTACAAGCCCAGCTTCAGACGCAATCGTTAGGCAAGGGTAATTTCAGTGTAGGAAAGGATGAAACTGCGTCTGTGCCACCAGTAAGTACAGATAGTAGTATAAATCCCCTGGCACAGTCCCCGCAGCCGGACAACTTTCTCACGGTTTCTGGAAGGAAATGCTGTAGGAACGCTCAACCGGTGTCGCTCATTCAGCCGACAGAAACTTTCAACCTCCCGTTACGGGGTCTGAGACACCGAAGCTTCCCACCATTAGCTCTGACAAATTGAAAACTCTAGTCATTGGCGACTCCATTACCCGCAGTATTAGACTTAAAGCGAATCATCCAGCGATCATACACTGTTTACCCGGGGGCAGGGCTACCGACGTTAAGGCTAATCTGAAGATGGTGCTGGCTAAAGCTAAAACTGGCGAGTGTAGAGAGTATAGAGATATTGTTATCCACGTCGGCACCAACGATGTTAGGATGAAACAGTCAGAGATCACCAAGCGCAACATAGCTTCTGCGTGCATATCAGCTAGAAAGATGTGTCGGCATCAAGTAATTGTCTCTGGCCCCCTCCCAGTTAGGGGGAGTGATGAGCTCTACAGCAGAGTCTCACAACTCAATCGCTGGTTGAAAACTGTTTTCTGCCCCTCCCAAAAGATAGAATTTGTAGATAATTGGCCCTCTTTCTCTCACCCACAAACAGGACCAAGCCTGACCTGCTGAGGAGTGACGGACTCCATCCTAGCTGGAGGGGTGCTCTCATCTTATCTACCAACATAGACAGGGCTCTAACTCCTCTAGCTCCACAATGAAATAGGGTGCAGGCCAGGCAGCAGGCTGTTAGCCAGCCTGCCAGCATAGTGGAGTCTGCCACTAGCACAGTCAGTGTAGTCAGCTCAGCTATCACCATTGAGACCGTGTCTGTGCCTCGACCTAGGTTGGGCAAAACTAAACATGGCGGTGTTCGCCTTAGCAATCTCACTAGGATAAAGACCACCTCCATTCCTGTCATTACTGAAAGAGATCATGATACCTCACATCTCAAAATAGGGCTACTTAATGTTAGATCCCTTACTTCAAAGGCAATTATAGTCAATGAACTAATCACTGATCATAATCTTGATGTGATTGGCCTGACTGAAACATGGCTTAAGCCTGATGAATTTACTGTTTTAAATGAGGCCTCACCTCCTGGCTACACTAGTGACCATATCCCCCGTGCATCCCGCAAAGGCGGAGGGGTTGCTAACATTTACGATAGCAAATTTCAATTTACAACAAAAAAAAATGACGTTTTTGTCTTTTGAGCTTCTAGTCATGAAATCTATGCAACCTACTCAATCACTTTTTATAGCTACTGTTTACAGGCCTCCTGGGCCATATACAGCGTTTCTCATTGAGTTCCCTGAATTCCTATCGGACCTTGTAGTCATAGCAGATAATATTCTAATCTTTGGTGACTTTAATATTCACATGGAAAAGTCCACAGACCCACTCCAAAAGGCTTTCGGAGCCATCATCGACTCAGTGGGTTTTGTCCAACATGTCTCTGGACCCACTCACTGTCACAGTCATACGCTGGACCTAGTTTTGTCCCATGGAATAAATGTGGTGGATCTTAATGTTTTTCCTCATAATCCTGGACTATCGGACCACCATTTTATTACATTTGCAATTGCAACAAATAATCTGCTCAGACCCCAACCAAGGAACATCAAAAGTCGTGCTATAAATTCACAGACAACACAAAGATTCCTTGATGCCCTTCCAGACTCCCTCTGCCTATCCAAGGATGCCAGAGGACAAAAATCAGTTAACCACCTAACTGAGGATCTCAATTTAACCTTGCGCAATACCCTAGATGCAGTTGCACCCCTAAAAACTAAAAAAAATTCTCATAAGAAACTAGCTCCCTGGTACACAGAAAATACCCGAGCTCTGAAGCAAGCTTCCAGAAAATTGCAACGGAAATGGCGCCACACCAAACTGGAAGTCTTCCGACTAGCTTGGAAGGACGGTACCGTGCAGTACCGAAGAGCCCTTACTGCTGCTCGATCATCCTATTTTTCTAACTTAATTGAGGAAAATAAGAACAATCCGAAATTCCTTTTTGATACTGTCGCAAAGCTAACTAAAAAGCAGCATTCCCCAAGAGAGGATGACTTTCACGTTAGCAGTGATAAATTCATGAACTTCTTTGAGGAAAAGATTATGATTATTAGAAAGCAAATTACGGACTCCTCTTTAAACCTGCGTATTCCTCCAAACCTCAGTTGTCCTGAGTCTGCACAACTCTGCCAGGACCTAGGATCAAGAGAGACGCTCAAGTGTTTTAGTACTATATCTCTTGACACAATGATGAAAATAATCATGGCCTCTAAACCTTCAAGCTGCATACTGGACCCTATTCCAACTAAACTACTGAAAGAGCTGCTTCCTGTGCTTGGCCCTCCTATGTTGAACATAATAAACGGCTCTCTATCCACTGGATGTGTACCAAACTCACTAAAAGTGGCAGTAATAAAGCCTCTCTTGAAAAAGCCAAACCTTGACCCAGAAAATATAAAAAAATATCGGCCTATATCGAATCTTCCATTCCTCTCAACATTTTAGAGAAGGCTGTTGCTCAGCAACTCACTGCCTTCCTGAAGACAAACAATGTATACGAAATGCTTCAGTCTGGTTTTAGACCCCATCATAGCACTGAGACGGCACTTGTGAAGGTGGTAAATGACATTTTAATGGCATCGGACCGAGGCTCTGCATCTGTCCTCGTGCTCCTAGACCTTAGTGCTGCTTTTGATACCATCGATCACCACATTCTTTTGGAGAGATTGGAAACCCAAATTGGTCTACACGGACATGTTCTGGCCTGGTTTAGATCTTATCTGTCGGAAAGATATCAGTTTGTCTCTGTGAATGGTTTGTCCTCTGACAAATCAACTGTAAATTTCGGTGTTCCTCAAGGTTCCGTTTTAGGACCACTATTGTTTTCACTATATATTTTACCTCTTGGGGATGTTATTTGAAAACATAATGTAAACTTTCACTGCTATGCGGATGACACACAGCTGTACATTTCAATGAAACATGGTGAAGCCCCAAAATTGCCCTCGCTAGAAGCATGTGTTTCAGACATAAGGAAGTGGATGGCTGCTTTCTACTATTAAACTCAGACAAAACAGAGATGCTTGTTCTAGGTCCCAAGAAACAAAGAGATCTTCTGTTGAATCTGACAATTAATCTTAATGGTTGTACAGTCGTCTCAAATAAAACTGTGAAGGACCTCGGCGTTACTCTGGACCCTGACCTCTCTTTTGAAGAACATATCAAGACCATTTCGAGGACAGCTTTTTTCCATCTACGTAACATTGCAAAAATCAGAAACTTTCTGTCCAAAAATGATGCAGAAAAATTAATCCATGCTTTTGTCACTTCTAGGTTAGACTACTGCAATGCTCTATTTTCCGGCTACCCGGATAAAGCACTAAATAAACTTCAGTTAGTGCTAAATACGGCTGCTAGAATCCTGACTAGAACCAAAAAATTAGCCTCTCTACACTGGCTTCCTGTCAAAGCAAGGGCTGATTTCAAGGTTTTACTGCTAACCTACAAAGCATTACATGGGCTTGCTCCTACCTATCTCTCTGATTTGGTCCTGCCGTACATACCTACACGTACGCTACGGTCACAAGACGCAGGCCTCCTAATTGTCCCTAGAATTTCTAAGCAAACAGCTGGAGGAAGGGCTTTCTCCTATAGAGCTCCATTTTTATGGAACGGTCTGCCTACCCATGTCAGAGACGCAAACTCGGTCTCAACCTTTAAGTCTTTACTGGAGACTCATCTCTTCAGTGGGTCATATGATTGAGTGTAGTCTGGCCCAGGAGTGGGAAGGTGAACGGAAAGGCTCTGGAGCAACGAACCGCCCTTGCTGTCTCTGCCTGGCCGGTTCCCCTCTTTCCACTGGGATTCTCTGCCTCTAACCCTATTACAGGGGCTGAGTCACTGGCTTACTGGGGCTCTCTCATGCCGTCCCTGGAGGGGGTGTGTCACCTGAGTGGGTTGATTCACTGTTGTGGTCTTCCTGTCTGGGTTGGCGCCCCCCTTGGGTTGTGCCGTGGCGGAGATCTTTGTGGGCTATACTCAGCCTTGTCTCAGGATGGTAAGTTGGTGGTTGAAGATATCCCTCTAGTGGTGTGGGGGCTGTGCTTTGGCAAAGTGGGTGGGGTTATATGCTTCCTGTTTGGCCCTGTCCGGGGGTGTCCTCGGATGGGGCCACAGTGTCTCCTGACCCCTCCTGTCTCAGCCTCCAGTATTTATGCTGCAGTAGTTTATGTGTCGGGGGGCTGGGGTCAGTTTGTTATATCTGGAGTACTTCTCCTGTCCTATTCGGTGTCCTGTGTGAATCTAAGTGTGCATTCTCTAATTCTCTCCTTCTCTCTTTCTTTCTCTCTCTCGGAGGACCTGAGCCCTAGGACCATGCCCCAGGACTACCTGACATGATGACTCCTTGCTGTCCCCAGTCCACCTGGCCATGCTGCTGTTCCAGTTTCAACTGACCTGAGCCCTAGGACCATGCCCCAGGACTACCTGACATGATGACTCCTTGCTGTCCCCAGTCCACCTGGCCATGCTGCTGCTCCAGTTTCAACTTCCACCTGACTGTGCTGCTGCTCCAGTTTCAACTGTTCTGCCTTATTATTATTCGACCATGCTGGTCATTTATGAACATTTGAACATCTTGGCCATGTTCTGTTATAATCTCCACCCGGCACAGCCAGAAGAGGACTGGCCACCCCACATAGCCTGGTTCCTCTCTAGGTTTCTTCCTAGGTTTTGGCCTTTCTAGGGAGTTTTTCCTAGCCACCGTGCTTCTACACCTGCATTGCTTGCTGTTTGGGGTTTTAGGCTGTGTTTCTGTACAGCACTTTGAGATATCAGCTGATGTACGAAGGGCTATATAAATAAATTTGATTTGATTTGATTTGATTTTGGAGAAGATGGAGTTAAGTCAGGGCCATACTGTTACAGTAATTGAGTAGATACTAGCAGATACTGTTTGACAACCAATGATAACAATCTGCAGATATATATATTTGCCCAGGCTACGACAAGTGACTTGTGGTTAAGGCACTGTGAGACATACTGTGCAGGCTAACAAAGTCCTCGTCATGGACTTTGGAGCCACTAAAAGGGAGAAATCTGTATTTATAGGTCTATATTTATGGGTGTCAAATTTGAATATCCAGAGGATTAGAGAAACCATGCTAATAAATTAAGCTGCGGGCGCTAGCTGCATAAGTCTGCCATGAAACACAATTAGGCTAAACACAATGAAAGCAAAAACAGAGCAGTTAAGAACTCCCTCATTTATTTACACACATTAACACATGCAGGTGCAAGCACATTCATTTTCAGAACAGACATGCAAGCACACGCAAACACACACAATTTAACGTTGATCTTGTTTAACCCTGCCCCACTAGACTGAGTGAGACAATGATTCATGATACTGTGCGTGCATGTATGTGTGTGTACGCACTGGTGTGTGAGTATACAAATCCTGTGTGTGTGTGTGTGTTCTTTGTGTTTGTGTTTGTGTGTGTGTGTGTGTGTGTGTTCATGTGTGTGAATATACAAAGCCTGTGTGTGTGTGTGTGTGTGTGTGTGTGTGTGTCTGAAATGTTACATTTGTATGATGTGTAGGTGTGTGTGTAAGTACACTCTACATGTGTGTGTGTGCATTTGTGTGTAAGTGTGTGTTAAAAGGCCTCACAGTGCCAGCCAAGTCTAATTCAATTCACTAACACACCATTACAATTGAGCCCTTCCCTGTGGTTAAGAGATAAATAAAACCCTGGTGCCACCAACCTGTAAACATGAGTAATGGCTACTCTCCATGGTCCATTTATCTATTTACTCCCACTCTCTTCCTTCCTCCTTATTTATTTCTGTTTCATAGCCCTCCCTTGCTTTGTGGCCTCCTGCTCCAGTGCTATATTGTGCCTGATAAGCGCTTTTCCCCCGGCCACATCGTTTGTCTGACAGTACCTCTTCGGTGAAATTATACTTTTCACACACCCAAACACATACACGTGGCAGGCAAAGTACACACACACACACAAATACATGCACACACACATCTAATAGAGTGAGAATGTATGGATTACCATCGTTCTTTCACATCACAACTGGCCTTCAGCAGCAAACTTTTTGAAACTTTATCTCAAATGTATTTGTTAGTCTGTGAGAGAGCTGATGCATATTTGTAGAGAAAGAGGGTGATACATAGAGAGAGAGACAAAGGGAGAACAAAGGATGAGGGGTGTTCAGGAGATCAAGACAGGGAAAAGGAGGGAGGGACCTCTTCATTGCAGAGTGCCATAAGGTCAAACAGAACAAGATGACCTTTTATCATCCTGTCTTCTCTTCAAAAGCTTAATTGGGTTTCCAGGGGAACCTGTAAACTACATCCTTTCCCCCCCTTCACTGCCCTGCTCTGCCCATCCAAATGCTCAATCAGGTTCCTCTGTTTAACATGAAGGGCATCATGGGAATTAATCACTATTCACGTCACACACTAATAGCCATGCCAGCTCAGTTACTGTATGTACTGTATTATTCTACCACTTGCTTATGTGATGTCGTGTGCTGTGGTGAGAGCTCATTTCACGTGTGGTCAATTCACAGGATCGTATTCTCTCCTAGAGGATATGAGGACATATGGGGCTCCCGAGTGACGCAGAGGTCTACGTCACTGCATCTCAGTGCTAGAGGCGTCACCACATACCCTGGTTTAATTCCAGGGTGTATCACAACCGGCCGTGATTGGGAGTCCCGTAGGGCGGCGCACAATTGGCCCAGCATCGTCCGGGTTAGGGTTTGGCCGGGGTAGGCCATCATTGTAAATAAGAATTTGTTCTTAACTGACTTGTCTAATTAAATAAATGTTAAATAAAATAAATATATTACTCAGAGGGGAAGAGTATTATTGTATTGTTTTGACAATCAATGTCTGTTAATCTTCTTCCCCTCAGACCACACAGTGCTCCAAACAGATTGTGTATAAGGGGATATGCAACTTTACCTCACATACAGTAGATATGGACACCATTAAGGTGACATGCTTTCCCTTCTTCATTTTGTAATATCTTAAGAGTGGGATATCAAAGTCATCAAAATGCAGCCCAATCCACACCAAACAGTGGAGGCTCCTCATGGTTCTCATGGTTCTCACCCCCTTCCATAGACTTACACAGTAATTATGACAACTTCCAGAGGACGTCCTCCAACTTATAAGAGCCCTTGCAGCATGTTGTCCACCCAATCAAAGGATCAGAGAATGCATAAACTACAGCTAGCTAGCACTGCAGTGCATAACATGTGGTGAGTAGTTGACACAAAGAGTGGGAAAAACAGTAGTTGAACAGTTTTGAACAAATTCCTTTCTTCCAAAATGAAGGAGAAGCAAGATAGAGAGTTTCCCTTACTTAGCTAGCAAGTGCAGCTAGCTAGTTTAGCCTACCTAAACACCCTGCTCAAACAGAAGGATGCTATGTTAGCTAGCTGGCTATGACTATCCAGCTGGCTCGACTTTTCCAAGTCAAGGTAAGCATTTGGATTTACAAATGTATTGCCACTTGGGCTCGCCGGTGTAAGTGCTAAACTGCTTACTGACTGTACACTGTAACGCTACTGCATGATTGTAGCGGGTTGACTAACATGTTAGTTGTATTAGCTATGTTGACTATGACATTACTTTAGCTAATATGGTGACAACGATGTAGGCTGTGTGTAGTGGTTATGATATGGTTTGCAAAGTTATTTTTTGCCTGGTCACATACAGCTGATGTGTTGTGCATTGACGCATACAAGTGAAGGGAAAAGGTGAGAGGAGGAGAGCACATAGATGCGGGAAGGAATACAACGTGGCTGCTATGAAAGTGAACTGTGTTTATGCTTGATCGGGGGTGTATTCATTCCGTCGATTCTGTTGAAAAATGTTTCTTAAACGAAAGCAAGCGGAATAAAACAGGGATAAACATACCTATATCAGCTAGATGCAAGCAAGAGTGTGCAATGCTGTATTGAATGTGTCACTGTCTGTCTATGTGTCTATCTGTAACCTCAAATTTGTCTCTCGATTTGTGTGCACCTACATTGTAAACTTTCAATCATTGGCTAGGTTGTAGCAACCTCATAGGGAAAATGTTTGTATCATGTAGTAGCCTAAACCTATCACTGTTACATTGCACTGGGTGAATGGAATATGAATAACTGTCATCCAATATCCTGTAATTGAAATAAGGCCATGCTCATGAAAAATAATAATCGTCCTACCTCACGGCACTGACTGCCACTGACACCAACCACACCCAGTTACAGTAGCATCATGTCTGTTAGCCCTACAGCAGTCTCTCTGTTTAGCCCTACTGGTAACACAGAGATAAACCTGTATCAATCAGCATAGCAAGGCTTTATGAGAGGATGTGATAACTAACACCAGC
This sequence comes from Oncorhynchus tshawytscha, assembly GCF_018296145.1. Taxonomy (NCBI): domain Eukaryota; kingdom Metazoa; phylum Chordata; class Actinopteri; order Salmoniformes; family Salmonidae; genus Oncorhynchus; species Oncorhynchus tshawytscha. The sequence goes on from NC_056455.1 coordinate 6,717,811, forward strand.
CAGCAGGCCATAGTGCTGATAACAGCACTCTTCTCACTCTCACCACCACTCTGTTCCTAACGCTCAATCAATCTGTCCTCCTCAAACATCCCCCGTCATCTCACTCTCCTCCCTGCTTGAGCCATATGTCATCCCTTTCATTTTACCCAAATATTCATCTTACTTAAGGGAGAACTGTTCCCATCCTTTTCCTTCTGTTCTCTCTCTTGTCATGCAGCAAGGAGCAGAGAGACCTGTTCGCTGTGTGTATAACACACACACACACAGCTCCTAATCTCCAACGCAGCTTTTGTTTTTAAAAACGTCCAAACACTCCAGCCACTCTCACAGGGGAGAGGAGCCTCAGTCTCTGGTCGACTGTTTAAACATCTGCCAATACTGTCTGGCTGCCAGCTCACGTCTTCAAACAGCCCCATCCCATTCAGACATTTACCAAAAGTGGATTAAATCACAGACACCTTGGTTGCATTCTAAATGGTACCCTATTCCCTATATAGTGCACTACTTTGAAACTGGTCAAAAGTAGTGCACTACAAATGGACAAGGGTGTCATTTGGGATGGAGCCGTGTGAAAAGGACTGCTTAGCAGGTGGGTTTCAGGGTTTGCTAAAGGGGATGCTGGGTAAACACACTACCCAGCTAGCACATGTGGTCCTTGAAAGTGTTCTGTGAAAGTGTTCAGTTTCCTAATCGGTAAAACTTTATGTTTTTTAAACGTTCTGAGAATGGAAGTGAAAATTTAAGTCTGTCCTTGGAAAGTACATTTTTAAGTTGCAGGGTGGTTCTGAAAACCTTTTACTATATGGTTCCCCGAAGGTTTTCCTGGGAGGTTTTATTAATGTTCCGAGAACAGAAATGATAGGTTATTTGAAGGTAGTAAAATAGAGGACAACATTTTTCAATAAGACCTTTATTAACACTGCTAGCAATAGTTTGGGTTAACTGTTTTGAACTCCAAGCACAGATAGGACACATGTAAATTAATTTGCTTAGGCATTAATCATGCAAACATATCATTTGTTTTATTGTGGCATGGCATCAGTGAGATTTGTACCTATAATCTACTGTTTTCTATCCATGGAACTAGTCCACTGCGGCACCACGATGGAGCTAACATGCCATGTTTTTTTTAAAACTCATACAAAGCTGTTCATTTTAGTCTATTCAAAAAGACCCCATTTCATTAATATCAGGTGTGGCCAATTAGTGGGGGTAACTCACCTGAACACACTCAACAAGATAGAGGATAGAGAGTTTTGTTTATGCTGAGAACGAAACATATATGTTTTTAAATAACATTCTTATAAAGTTCTTTGAACGTTGCTAATGTTTTCTTGTGGTTTTTATGGAAAGTTCTCTTAATGGCCTGAGAACATGACTTTAAATAGAATCTCAAGGAAACCTGTAGGAAACGTTATGCTGAAGTACTGAAATTCCCACAGAAAAAACGTATTTTCCTTAACGTTCTCTGAACAATTTGATAACATTACTTTGCACCATTCCCAGAACATTGGGGGAAGGTTTTATGCAAAATAAAGCATAGGACAACCACACTCTCAGCAAGCTCTAAGAAACACGTTCTCAGAACATTATGTGCTAGCTGGGTAGTGTGTCTCAGCAGGCAACAATTGGAGAGCTTGGCTTGCCATTGAACAACCAGTATTGATTGGCTTTCTGTTCAATAGCTGAGTCATACAGGAGAGTGTTGCTGCTCAAACACCACAGCTAGGTCTGTGTTTACTCCTAACAGATAAGATATGAAACATACAGCAGACCAGGTCTGACCCATTGTGTGATGTGGGTCTATGTGATCTGAGATGGTAGTGCCAGACTGGTAGATCAGGCTTTGAATCCCTACAGCCAGAACACACAAGTAGAAAGAGAGCGAGAGAGTGAGCGAGAAAGAGAGAGAAATGTGTCTTAACTTTTCTTCTACACAATTCTGCCCACCCAGAACAAACAGAAGCTGTAGTTGTCTCTGGTAATACTGGGATACTCTCTCTCTCTCTCTCTCTCTCTCTCTCTCTCTCTCTCTAATCAAAGGGATTTATTGGCAAGGGAAATAGATAATAAACAACAGGAAATCCACTAAATGAGCAGCAAATGTTTGTAACTAAATAGTTAAGATGTACACAACAATAGCCTTATCTTTGTGACCTCTACGGTGATACAACTAAAACAGTCATTAACAAACCTCTATGTATGTGCCCTTTTTGTCTTACATTCTCACTTTTACATCTCATCCTTTTTATCCATGTGTCTTCTGTGTCCCTCACTCCCTATCACAATTACTATACTCCATCGGTGTATCTTAGCCTCCTTCTCTCTATCTCCATTTCTATCTCTCTTTTTCCCACGTAGGTCATGGATGAGAAACTGAATATTCTCAGAGAGCGCAGCATGGGGTCCACAGGTGCTATCACCCTGATATGTTTTCTCATATTACCAGAAACCATGAAAGATGCTGTGAATGAGACTGGGAATTGGAAAATTACACTGGAAGACAATAATCTGACATTATATTAATTATATGACACTCATAATCAGTGGCAAATGGCCAATGGTCAAGGATCTACAGTGCCTTGCGAAAGTATTCGGCCCCCTTGAACTTTGCGACCTTTTGCCACATTTCAGGCTTCAAACATAAAGATATAAAACTGTATTTTTTTGTGAAGAATCAACAACAAGTGGGACACAATCATGAAGTGGAATGACATTTATTGGATATTTCAAACTTTTTTAACAAATCAAAAACTGAAAAATTGGGCGTGCAAAATTATTCAGCCCCTTTACTTTCAGTGCAGCAAACTCTCTCCAGAAGTTCAGTGAGGATCTCTGAATGATCCAATGTTGACCTAAAATGACTAATGATGATAAATACAATCCACCTGTGTGTAATCAAGTCTCCGTATAAATGCACCTGCACTGTGATATTCTCAGAGGTCCGTTAAAAGTGCAGAGAGCATCATGAAGAACAAGGAACACACCAGGCAGGTCCGAGATACTGTTGTGAAGAAGTTTAAAGCCGGATTTGGATACAAAAAGATTTCCCAAGCTTTAAACATCCCAAGGAGCACTGTGCAAGCGATAATATTGACATGGAAGGAGTATCAGACCACTGCAAATCTACCAAGACCTGGCCGTCCCTCTAAACTTTCAGCTCATACAAGGAGAAGACTGATCAGCGATACAGCCACGAGGCCCATGATCACTCTGGATGAACTGCAGAGATCTACAGCTGAGGTGGGAGACTCTGTCCATAGGACAACAATCAGTCGTATATTGCACAAATCTGGCTTTTATGGAAGAGTGGCAAGAAGAAAGCCATTTCTTAAAGATATCCATAAAAAGTGTTGTTTAAAGTTTGCCACAAGCCACCTGGGAGACACACCAAACATGTGGAAGAAGGTGCTCCAGTCAGATGAAACCAAAATGTAACTTTTTGGCAACAATGCAAAACGTTATGTTTGGCTTAAAAGCAACACAGCTCATCACCCTGAACACACCATCCCCACTGTCAAACATGGTGGTGGCAGCATCATGGTTTGGGCCTGCTTTTCTTCAGCAGGGACAGGGAAGATGGTTAAAATTGAAGGGAAGATGGATGGAGCCAAATACAGGACCATTCTGGAAGAAAACCTGATGGAGTCTGCAAAAGACCTGAGACTGGGACGGAGATTTGAAAATCTACAATGGAATGGTTCAAAAATAAACATATCCAGGTGTTAGAATGGCCAAGTCAAAGTCCAGACCTGAATCCAATCGAGAATCTGTGGAAAGAACTGAAAACTGCTGTTCACAAATGCTCTCCATCCAACCTCACTGAGCTCGAGCTGTTTTGCAAGGAGGAATGGGAAAAAATGTCAGTCTCTCGATGTGCAAAACTGATAGAGACATACCCCAAGCGACTTACAGCTGTAATCACAGCAAAAGGTGGCGCTACAAAGTATTAACTTAAGGGGGCTGAATAATTTTGCACGCCCAATTTTTCCGTTTCTGATTTGTTAAAAAAGTTTGAAATATCCAATAAATGTCGTTCCACTTCATGATTGTGTCCCACTTGTTGTTGATTCTTCACAAAAAAAATGAGTTTTATATCTTGAAGTTTGAAGCCTGAAATGTGGCAAAAGGTCGCAAAGTTCAAGGGGGCCGAATACTTTCGCAAGGCACTGTATATGCGCCTAATACAACAGGTGTAGACCTTACAGTGAAATGCGTACTTACCAACAATGCATTCTAATGAAAATACAAAAAAAGTAAGAGATAAGAAAAACAAATAATAAATGGGCAGCAGTAAATAACAATACCGGGGATATATACAGGGGGAAGAGAGTCAATGTATATACAGAGTCAGGAAAAAATACAGTTTTATATCTTTATGTTTGAAGCCTGAAATGTGGCAAAAGGTCGCAAAGTTCAAGGGGGCCGAATACTTTCGCAGGCATTGTATCCCTATTCATATATTATCCACTCCTATGTTCTATTTAAAATAGTGTTATCCATTTCCACCTCACAAAGAAACTCTCTAATCTCAAATCAAATCAAATTTATTTATATAGCCCTTCGTACATCAGCTGATATCTCAAAGTGCTGTACAGAAACCCAGCCTAAAACCCCAAACAGCAATGCAAAACCTAGGAAGAAACCTAGAGAGGAACCAGGATATGTGGGGTGGCCAGTCCTCTTCTGGCTGTGCCGGGTGGAGATTATAACAGAACATGGCCAAGATGTTCAAATGTTCATAAATGACCAGCATGGTCAAATAATAATAATCACAGGCAGAACAGTTGAAACTGGAGCAGCAGCACGGCCAGGTGGACTGGGGACAGCAAGGAGTCATCATGTCAGGTAGTCCTGAGGCATGGTCCTAGGGCTCAGGTCCTGCGAGAGAGAGAGTGAAAGAGAGAATTAGAGAGAGCATACTTAAATTCACACCGGATAGGACAGGAGAAGTACTCCAGATATAACAAACTGACCCTAGCCCCCCGACACATAAACTACTGCAGCATAAATACTGGAGGCTGAGACACTAATAGTTGACACTAATAGCAAATGCCTGACCCTAAAGTATTTGAATATCCCCTGCTCAATTCATGAGGCATACAAAGGTACATCTTATTACATCACAACCACCGTCCGGAACCCGAAGTGCTGTTTTACAGTGTTCCGGAACAGAGAATTAAAGACTCACCTTAACTTTCATACCTCATTGTTTCAGGATCAGACAAGCAAAATAGTACAGGGGCCATACTGTACCTCTGTGCTAACATCACTACCTGATTAATTCTGTCTACAGAAAATATGGGAGAATACAAAAGTGAACCAGAATCAACTTTCATCTGTCAAGCTGTGTATTTATACATCCTCCCTCTTTACTTTTTTTTTGTTTTTTTGTTTTTAATTTTACCCTGTTTTCTCCCCAATTTTGTGGTATCCAATTGTTTTAGTAGCTACTATCTTGTCTCATCGCTACAACTCCTGGGCTCGGGAGAGACGAAGGTTGAAAGTCATGCGTCCTCTGATACACAACCCAACCAAGCCGCACTGCTTATTAACACAGCGCGCATCCAACCCGGAAGCCAGCCGCACCAATGTGTCGGAGGAAACACCGTGCACCTGGCAACCTTAGCTAGCGCGCACTGCACCCGGCCCGCCACAGGAGTCGCTGGTGCGCGATGAGACAAGTATATCCCTACCGGCCAAACCCTCCCTAACCCGGACGACGCTAGGCCAATTGTGCGTCGCCCCCACGGACCTCCAGGTCGTGACAGAGCCTGGGCGCGAACCCAGAGTCTCTGGCGGCACAGCTGGCGCTGCAGTACAGCGCCCTTAACCACTGCGCCACCCAGGAGGCCCCTCCCTCTTTACTTTGACTGATGCTGCGGAACAGCAGCTTGCTGATAATTCCGTTGTAAAACACGCTGAGACAACATCCACACGTCAGACAGGCACAGTCTCTTGATCATTCATTTCTCTCCCTCTGATGTGGCGGCCTGTGTTCTTTTACCCGTGGGGGGCGGTCAGAGAAACACACCTGCCCTGGGTTACAATGAGCCCAGAGAGGATGCACTGAGATAAACTCAGTTTAGACTGCCATTCACGTCTATAATACCCCACAGACTGAAAAAAAATTGCCTTATCAAAGCACATCGCATCCCTCAAGCTGTTCACTGTGAGGTTTCCTCTAGAGAAATCTCATTATTTTAGCTAGGAAAAATGATACTTCTCACTTGTTCTGCATACTGCAGTGACGTCCTTTTTCCCTTCTGAGCGGACAGGAAGTGATACTGCAATAGGATTATTCTACCTCGTAACAAAACATTTTTTCTATACCATCAGAGGGAAGTATAATATAGCACTCCCTAATGCCAAATAGTGTTTTGTCTGCCTAAAAGTATGTTTTAGAACATGTGCAAAAGAGCTGAGATGTACTGATCTATTCCCCACCACATGGCACAACACCAAAGAATAGAATTGGACTTTGATTTTGCAATAAACAGACTTTCAAACAAGCGTGCAATGGGCCAGTTGAAATTCTCCTTGAGGGATGATAAAAGCTGTATCTGAAACCGAAGGTTACCAACAAGACTTTTAACTTCCAAGGGAAAGGTGTTGTAACGGAATATGGGAGAACCACGTGTGTCTTTTTTTGAACTAGAGAACTTGACGAGATGCTTTGTTCGGATGGCGAGGTAGCACAGTGCCACACTCATTTCCTCTAGACTCTCTCCTTTTTGAAGAGGCTTGAAAAAAAGATTGTGGGCTCATTGTCCCTTCAGGCAGTCAGACTTCAATATTACAGTACAGAGATTTCAGGGAAAATGGGGCTTTCGGGAATAGGGGATAGGAGTTGCATCCCAAATGACACCCTATAACCCATATAGTGCACTACTTCTGACCAGGGCCCATAGGAAATCGGGAGCCATTTAGGACACAGCCAGGGTGCTAATGCACTGAGAGCTCAGGTTGTCACGACTCAACCACAGACTGTTTCCTTTACACTCGCCTGCTGAACAAAGAAAAAACAGCTATTACAGTGATAGACCCATCATTTATACGTCAAATACATGTAAGTGCTCTAAATATTGAAGATGCATTAGCAAATAAAGCATTTGTTGTTTTCATTCAGCTTCATATTTGTTGGATGCTAATTCATATTCTGAAAGGGAGTTAAACAGGAATTCATTTAGGTACATTGTGTGCCTAGAGGGTGCCCAAATGGCACCCTATTCTCTATGTAGTGCATTACTTTTGACGAGGGCCCTTAGGGAATAAGGTGCCATCTGGGACACGGCAGAGGGGGACAGGTTTAGTCAGATCCATTTAACACGGTGAGGGCAACACCGACTCCAATAACAAGCTCTGTCTCACTCTCTATGCATAAACACACTCGATATTCACCACACTGGCAAGGAACAGATTATGGTAAACAACATTTATTTATTTATCACTTTTACAGAGGAATGCAATTTAGCGATCCCGAAGCCCTCCTTTTTGGGATATTAGTCAAATGCAGCTGCTGTATTACTGACAGCACCTCTCGTCAGAGGCAAGAGAGAGAGAGGCTCTTATAAAATGGTGGTGGCAGGTCTGTGCAGACAGAGACAGAGACAGAGTCCCAGCACCATTAGGGATGTCAAACACAATCTAACTCTACTCTGTGGTGACTCTACAGACGCATACACCCACTGGTGTCTTTGAGTTTGTCTCCCAACCAGGGAGCATTGTATCAGGGCTGACAGGAATCAGAATATTTGCTGCTACTGCAGCAGTGAGTGCAGTGAAGGGTAAAATACTATCAAGTTCCAAAAGTATTACTAGTCTCTCTGTTTATGGATGTTTAGAGACGGCCCAAGCATGAATTGTTATTAAAGGTTTATGCAGGAGTTGGACAAGTACGGTATGGATCGTCATATTTTAGTAAACAAACCTAGGTATGGTATTTTAAGGTCATACCTGAGCATAAATAGTCAATAACTCACATTTACACTACATGTGTAAGAGATGCGTGACTGGCTGCAGGGAAGTCAGGCGCAGGAGAGCAGAACTGGGTAATAACCGGAGCAGTTTAATATGCAAAAACCAACGGCACCCAGAAACATCAAAATATGGGTACAAAATAACCCGTAGCGAACCAGTCAGAGTGCACAAACACTTTACAACAAACAATTTCACACAGAGACATGGGCTGAACAGAGGGTTAAATACACGACAAGTGATGAGGGAATGTAAACCAGGTGTGTGGGAAAACAAGACAAAACAAATGGAAAATGAAAGGTGGATCGGCGATGGCTAGAAGACAGGTGACGTCGACCGCCGCCCGAACAAGGAGAGGAACCGACTTCAGCGGAAGTCGTGACAACATGTCAACAGCAGTGGAGGCTCCTCAGTGGAGGAAGGGGAGGACCATCCTCCTCAGTGAATATCATAAAAAAATAGTGATAAAACTATACAAAATATATTCACATGTTACCATATAATTTATTAAAACACACTGTTTGGTAATGTATGTGGACACCCTTTCGAATGAGTGGATTTGGCTATTTCAGACACACCTGTTGCTGACACACAGACATGCAATCTCCATAGACAAGCATTGGCAGTAAAATGGCCTTACTGAAGAGCTCAACTGTAAGTGCTGTTATTGTGAAGTGGAAAAGTCTCGGAGCAACAGTGGCTTAGCCGCGAAGTGGTAGGCCACAGAAGCCCACAGAACGGGACTGCCGAGTGCTGAAGTGCGTAGCATGTAAAAATCGTCTGTCCTCGGTTGCAGCACTCACTACTGATTTCCAATCTGCCTCGAGAAGCAAAGTCAGAACAAAAACTGTTTGTCGGGAGCTTCATGAAATGGGTTTCCATGGCCGAGAAGCTGCACACAAGCCTAAGATCACCATGCGCAATGCCAAGCATTGGCTGGAGTGGTGTAAAGCTCGCTGCCATTAGACTCTGGAGTAGTGGAGACGTGTTCTCTGGATTCACCATCTGGCAGTCCAACGGATATGGGTTTAGCGGATGCCAAGCAAACGCTACCTGCCCCAATGCATAGTGCCAACTGTAAAGTTTGGTGGAGGAGGAATAATGGTCTGGGGCTGTTTTTCATGGTTCGGGCTAGGCTCCTTAGTTCCAGTTCCATTCTAGACGATTCTGTGCTTCCAACTGTGTGTCAACAGTTTGGGGAAGGCCCTTTCCTGTTTCAGCATGACAATGCCCCCGTGCACAAAGCAAGGTCTATATAGAAATGGTTTGTGGAGATTGGTGTGGAAAGAACTTGATTGGCCTGCACAGAGCCCTGACCTCAACCCCATCGAACACCTTTGGGATGAATTGGAACACTGACTAGTAGCCAGGCATAATCGCCAAACATCTGTGCCCGAACTCACTAATGCTCTTGTGGCTGAATGGAAGCAAATTCCTGCAGCATTGCTTCATCATCTAGTGGAAAGCCTTCCCAGAAGAGTGGAGGCTGTTATAGCAGCAAAGGGGGGACCAACTCCATATTAATTTCCATGATTTTGGAATGAGATGTTCGACTTGCAGGTGTCCACATACTTTTGGTCATGTAGTGTAGCTAGCACTACAGTGCATAAAATGTGGTGAGTAGTTCACTCAAAGAGAGAGAAAGACAATAACTGAACAGTTTTGAACAAATTAATTTCTTCAAAAATGAAGGAGCAAGAGAGTGAGAGAAAGAGAGAGAGAGATTTTTTTTTACACTTACTTACCTAGCAAATGTAGCTAGCTAGTTGGGCCTACTCCAACACCCTGGTCAAACAGAGGGATGCTATGTTAGCTAGCTGGATATGACTATCCAACACTGGAAATCTTAGAGGTCAAAATAAACTTTTGGTTTCACTATTTTTTTGCCCCCGGGGCCGCCAGTGTAACTGGTTAACTGCTAATTGACTGTAACGTTACACTGTACTGCATGATTGTAGCGGGTTTCCCAATGCGTTAGGTTTATTAGCTATGTTGACTATGATGTTATTTTAGCTAATATGGTGACAACGATGTAGGCTGTGGGTAGTGGTTATAATAGGAAGGTGAGAGGAGGAGAGTGCGTAGATGCGAGAAGGAATGCAACAAACTGTTTGTGTGTGACCAGGGGTGTATTGATTGCTCCAATTCTGTTGAAAAATGTTTCTTAAACTGAAGCAAATGGATCAAAACAAGGATAAACATACCCCGAATGTGTCCTTGTTTGAAACTGTTGGACTAATGATTACACCATAGATAAACTAGATGCAGACAAGAGTGTGCAAGGCTATACTGTCCATGTGCCACTGTTTGTCACCTCAAACCTCTTTCTCTTGACATGTGTGCACTTACGTTGTAAACAATCAATCATAGGCTAGGTTGTAGCAACCTCCTTGATGGATATAGAGAAAATTTGAGTATCATGTAGTAGCCTAAACCTATCGATGTTACATTGAGCTGGGTCAATGGAATATGAATGACAGTCATCCAATACGCTGTAATAGAAATAAGGCCATGCTCATGAAAAATAATCATCCTCCCTTTTCTTAAACGACACCGACCACCACTGCTCAACAGAGTATTCACCATTTCTCTGTTGTCCCATCGTATCATGCATTAGGGAAGCACTGCAACTAACTCAAACAAGGTGACATGCGGCTATGGAGCCCCTCCCCCCCTTGAACAAGATGGACATCCCACAGTGTGGCAAGCCAGTGGAATATGACTTATTTGGGCTAAGGGCCAGCAGCCTCAGTGCTAAGTCAAGCCTGATCTGTGTCTCTCTCACCCTCCCTTTATGATTAAATCAGATGCCCTTCCATGTCTGGCCAGTAATGCGACATTAACAAACCCCAACATGGAGCAATACCAGCCTGGAAGATTCGGACACAAAGCAGAGTGTGTCTCACGGATCTGCCAATTAGAACAACTCCACTGGCCTGCTCTCAAAGTGGGCGGCATATTCAAATAACACTTCACAAAACAGATACATATTCACACAACCTAACCGTCTCTCCCTGTGTCAGTCCCTGTTTGCCACTGATTTGAACGACACTTTTAAAGATACTTTCAAAATGGCGTCAAGGGCCGGTTCTAGCTTTTTGGTGGCCCTTAGCGATTTGCCCACCACGTGGCAAATTTTGTTAGTGACCCCCCCCTCTTGACGGCAGAGAGGAGAAATGTACATTTTACAGTTAATTTCCTGCAATTCTACACATTTTGCCATGGGGTGGAGAGAATTCTTTGCAGTTTTAAAGCTAATTTCCTGCAATTCTACATAACTTGCAATGACGTATGCCATGCTAATGATATCTGAGTGAAAGTGACTAACAAAATCAATGGGGGCCCCCTGGAGATCAGGACCCCTGGGCACAAAATAACCACCTAGACTAACTTACCAATCTAAAATCTTGTTAACTGACATGGCTAAAGGTTAAGTAAAATAAAATAAAAGCAAGTTGAGACCCAGACTGAGTAAAAAAAAAAAAAAAAGTGACCACTTATGACTGGAGCCAGAAGCGTTAAACAATGAGAGTGTGGATGTAAATAAAGCAGCGTGTTTATCTATCATGACCAGTCATTTCCTAACTGACTGGATGCTAATAGACCTGGTCATTGGTGCTGTCTGCTTCTGATGTCCCTCTGAGGGAGACAGACAGACAGACAGTGATGCTGAACTCTCTCTCCTCTCCGCTAATTTACTGTCCATATCCTCCAATCAACCCGATAGACAGACAGACACACACAGACACACACACAGACACAACCTGGAGCACACACTGACCCCAGTGCTAATCTCAGCCATGCAGGGCACTTCTGTCCTCTGTCATCTCCAACCTCCCTTCCAGTGCATAGAGAGATCATATCATAAGGCAAAGAGAGAGGGCGGGTGAGCACAGTGAGTCAGACTTGCAGAAGAATGTGCCCTGAGTCATAGCCTACAGCCCCAGGCACTCCAGATCCCCACAGTCACCACGGCCACATGGCTCTCTGTGCCTGTGTGTGTAGATATCTGCAGGGCTGTGGGTGTCTGATAACATGTGAACTTGAGTGTGCATGTACAGCATGTGTGAGTTTATTGTGCAGTTAGTTCTCCAGGACACCTACTCAGCTCCTTGATAAGTGCTAGCTAGCACACCATCCTCTGCTTGGCTGAACCACACACTCTCACAGATTGATCAAGCATCAACACTCCCCTAGTGATGGCAGGGAGATATACACCAGGGCACATAAATGCAGTCACTTTCCTCTCACTCTTTGAGGAGCAGTGAGATAGCGGAGCACATGGCGAGCAGGCCTGCCCTAGCGTGAGATTGGTGCCTTCGCTGTGTTCTGGATATGGGTGACCAGCTGTTGGTATGCTTGTGACCACCATCAAAGTGCTTGATTATTTCATACAGTGCATTACATATATTATGAGGCCTTACTTTGAGGGCGTTTTTCCCTAATACAATGGCCACATCAGGCCTGCAAATCACATGATGTTGGCTTGCAAAAGTGATGTTTAATTCCTATTGGAATCCAGTCAGAGCGGGGATATCGAACAATTGGACATTTTATACACCCACAATCTGCATTCTGTATGGCTGCCAGAGTAAGAAAGATGAATTAACAAGATGAATGTAACCTTCTAAACTGGAACAAACACTTCAGCAATAAGTCTAACTAACAGGTTGGATTCGTTTAGAAAAACATATGTAATTTATCTGTGTGTAGGAAAGATTGTTACACTTTATTTAGATAGCCTGTAGAGCATCTACAAATCAGTAACATGTCAACTGCATGTCTGTTGACTTTAACAAGAACACGTGTGTCGTCCATCTACAGATGTTCAACAAACGATCTGTAGACTATCAGCAGCATCTCAACAACATATTAGGAACACTTTAACAGCATATTTGTTGTCATTCCAGTAACTATCTATAGATATGCTTTGGGACTAACCAAATAAAGTGAAACACAAGTTGAGCTTTGATGGACAGTTGATAGACTATCTACTTCACATTCAAATATGTATCAACTGATGAGCATGTTCAGCGCATTCACTCACACTCCAGTAATCCTCCATAGATGATCTAAATAAAGTTAAAGACGGTTTCATTAAGTGAATGTGCAATAATCACTCAACAAATCAAAATGTGAAACTGTTGTTGAGATGACTGTGATGACATTTTGACACTGGGAGCAAATGGAGAAATAATGAATCTAATAATGACTCTAATAAGGGGTGGCAGGTAGCCTAGTGGTTAGAGCATTGGGCCAGTAACCGAACGGTTGCTAAATCGAATCTCTGAGCTGACAAGGTAAACATATGTTGTTCTGCCCCTGAACAAGGCAGTTGACCCACTGTTCCTAGGCCGTCATTGTAAATAAGAATTTGTTCTTGACTGACTTGCCTAGTTAAATAAAAAAATAAAAATCAGTGTACATGCAAAAAAACTACATATTGAAACAAACATTTGAAAAAATCTAACTGCAGCAGAGCATGCTGGGAAATATATATGTGTGTATATATATAAGGATCATGATGGCGCCGGAGGGTAGGGTTGCCGTCTTATCGGCTCTCAATCAATCATGCTATTTTGTTTGTTTTTTCACGTTGTTCATAACTTGTATTGCACATAATGTTGCTGCTACCGTCTCTTATGACCGAAAAGAGCTTCTGGACATCAGAACTGGGATTACTTACCTCAAATTAGACGAGGAGTGCTTCTTCAATAAGTCGGACGCGAGGGATATATTGCAGACACACGACCAGGCCCCGATCCCCGTGATTCGCTGGAGAAGGAAACTGAGATTTTGAGGCAAAAGATGCGAAAATCAGGTGGCTAATCTGCCCTTGCCTTCCATTCTGCTAGCTATCGTTCAATCGCTGGAAAATAAATGGGACGAACTGAATGCAAGTATATCCTACCAACAGGACATTAAAACTGTAATATCTGATGTTTCACAGAGTCGTGGCTGAATGAAGACATTAAGAACACACAGTTGGCGGATTATACACTCTATCGGCAAGACAGAACAGCAGCCTATGCATTAATGTAAACAACAGCTGGTGCACGGTATCTATGGAAGTCTCAAAGTTTTGCTAGCCTGAGGTAGAGTATCTCTTGATAAGCTGTAGACCACACAAACTAGTTTTCGTCTGTATTTTTTGTAGCTGTCTACACCACAGAGTGAAGTTGGCACTAAAACCGCACTCAATGAGCTGTATTCCGCCATGAGCAAACGGGAAAACGCTCATCCAGAGGCGATGCTCCTGGTGGCCGGTTACTTTAATGCAGGGAAACTTAAATCAGTTTTACCGAATTTCTATCAGCATGTAAAATGAGCAACCAGAGAAGAAACAATTCTAGACCACTTTTACTCCACACACAGAGATGCATACAAAGCTCTCCCTCACTCTCCATTTGGCAAATATGACCATAACTCTATCCTCCTGATTCCCATTTAAAAGCAAAAATAAAGCAGGAAGCACCAGTGACTCGGTCTATAAAAAAATGATCAGATGAAGCACATGCTAAACTACAGGACTGTTTTGCTAGCACAGACTGGAATATGTTCCGGGATTCTTCCGATGGTATAGAGGAGTACACCACATCAGTCACTGGCTTTATCAATAAATGCATCGAGGACATCATCCCCACAGTGACTGTCCATACATACCCCAACCAGAAGCCATGGAATACAGGCAACATTCGCACCAAGCTAAAGAGTAGAGCTGCCGCTTTTAAGGAGCGGGACTCTAACCCGGAAGCTTATAAGAAATCCTGCTATGCTCTCTGTCGAACCATCAAACATGCAAAGCGTCAATACAGGACTAAGATGGAATCGAACTACACCGGCTCTGATGCTCTGTGGATGTGGCAGGGCTTGCAAACTATTACTGACTCCAAAGGGAAGCACAACTGAGAGCTGCCCAGTGACACGAGCCTACCAGACAAGCTAAATAACTTCTATGCTCGCTTTGAGGCAAGTAACACTGAAACATGCATGAGAGCATCAGCTGGTCCGGATGACGGTGTGATCATGCTCTCCACAGCTGATGTGATTAAGACCTTTAAACAGGTCAACATTCACAAGGCCGCAGGGCCAGATGGATTACAAAGACGTGTATTTTGAGCATGCGCTGACCAACTGGCAAGTGCCTTCACTGACATTTTCAACCTCTCCCTGTCTGTCTGTAATACCAACAAGTTTCAAGAAGACCAGCATAGTCCCTGTGCCCAAGAACACTAAGTTAACCTGCCCAAATGACTACCGACTCGTAGCACTCCCGTCTGTAGCCATGAAATGCTTTGAAAGGCTGGTCATGGCTCACATCAACACCATTATCCCAGAAACCCTAGACCCACTCATATTTTCAAACCCGTACCAACAGATCCACTGATGATGCAATCTATATTGCACTCCACACTGCCCTTTCCCACCTGGACAAAAGGAACACCTATGTGCGAATGTTATTCATTAACTACAGCTCAGCGTTCAACACCATAGTGCCCTCAAAGCTCATCACTAAGCTAAGGACCCTGGGACTAAATTCCTCCCCCTGCAACTGGATCCTAGACTTCCTGACTCTGTATATACATTGACTCTCTTCCCCCTGTATATATCCCCGGTATTGTTATTTACTGCTGCCCATTTATTATTTGTTTTTCTTATCTCTTACTTTTTTTGTATTTTCATTAGAATGCATTGTTGGTAAGTACGCATTTCACTGTAAGGTCTACACCTGTTGTATTAGGCGCATATACAGTGCCTTGCGAAAGTATTCGGCCCCCTTGAACTTTGCGACCTTTTGCCACATTTCAGGCTTCAAACTTCAAGATATAAAACTCATTTTTTTTGTGAAGAATCAACAACAAGTGGGACACAATCATGAAGTGGAACGACATTTATTGGATATTTCAAACTTTTTAAACAAATCAAAAACTGAAAAATTGGGCGTGCAAAATTATTCAGCCCCCTTAAGTTAATACTTTGTAGCGCCACCTTTTGCTGCGATTACAGCTGTAAGTCGCTTGGGGTATGTCTCTATCAGTTTTGCACATCGAGAGACTGACATTCTTTCCCATTCCTCCTTGCAAAACAGCTCGAGCTCAGTGAGGTTGGATGGAGAGCATTTGTGAACAGCAGTTTTCAGTTCTTTCCACAGATTCTCGATTGGATTCAGGTCTGGACTTTGACTTGGCCATTCTAACACCTGGATATGTTTATTTTTGAACCATTCCATTGTAGATTTTGCTTTATGTTTTGGATCATTGTCTTGTTGGAAGACAAATCTCCGTCCCAGTCTCAGGTCTTTTGCAGACTCCATCAGGTTTTCTTCCAGAATGGTCCTGTATTTGGCTCCATCCATCTTCCCATCAATTTTAACCATCTTCCCTGTCCCTGCTGAAGAAAAGCAGGCCCAAACCATGATGCTGCCACCACCATGTTTGACAGTGGGGATGGTGTGTTCAGGGTGATGGGCTGTGTTGCTTTTACGCCAAACATAACGTTTTGCATTGTTGCCAAAAAGTTACATTTTGGTTTCATCTGACCAGAGCACATTCTTCCACATGTTTGGTGTGTCTCCCAGGTGGCTTGTGGCAGACTTTAAACAACACTTTTTATGGATATCTTTAAGAAATGGCTTTCTTCTTGCCACTCTTACATAAAGGCCAGATTTGTGCAATATACGACTGATTGTTGTCCTATGGACAGAGTCTCCCACCTCAGCTGTAGATCTCTGCAGTTCATCCAGAGTGATCATGGGCCTCTTGGCTGCATCTCTGATCAGTCTTCTCCTTGTATGAGCTGAAAGTTTAGAGGGACGGCCAGGTCTTGGTAGATTTGCAGTGGTCTGATACTCCTTCCATTTCAATATTATCGCTTGCACAGTAGTCCTTGGGATGTTTAAAGCTTGGGAAATCTTTTTGTATCCAAATCCGGCTTTAAACGTCTTCACAACAGTATCTCGGACCTGCCTGGTGTGTTCCTTGTTCTTCATGATGCCCTCTGCGCTTTTAACGGACCTCTGAGACTATCACAGTGCAGGTGCATTTATACGGAGACTTGATTACACACAGGTGGATTGTATTTATCATCATTCGTCATGTAGGTCAACATTGGATCATTCAGAGATCCTCACTGAACTTCTGGAGAGAGTTTGCTGCACTGAAAGTAAAGGGGCTGAATAATTTTGCACGCCCAATTTTTCAGTTTTTGATTTGTTAAAAAAGTTTGAAATATCCAATAAATGTCGTTCCAGTTCATGATTGTGTCCCACTTGTTGTTGATTCTTCACAAAAAAATACAGTTTTATATCTTTATGTTTGAAGCCTGAAATGTGGCAAAAGGTCGCAAAGTTCAAGGGGGCCGAATACTTTCGCAAGGCACTGTATACAATTTGATTTGATATATATTTACTCTATATATTGTGGCAAAGAAGGGGGTCGAGTGATAAGTGGCAGATATGTGAGAGCAGAACTAATAAACGGGCTCTGCCCGATCACTAAAATGTCCACCCCTGTCAGAACTACAGATCACAAAATGGCCGACTGCCAAAACTACAAGTCCCAGAAGCAAGGGGAACCCTCAGAAGGTGGAGCCGACCCACAGATAAAGGGTCAAGAAAAACCAGGAAGAGGGAGAGAGAGTGCTGGAAGGAGCTATGAACAATAGAGAAAGAGACTATAGAGATTGGTTGGATTTACTGTGTATGAGCTGGATTGTTTTGGACTTACCTGTTGGCGTTTGGACCTGGACCTCCCGAGAACCCGATTCGTGTACCGAACCCTGCTATCCTTGACCTCGCCTACGGCCTGGGTGGACCAGGACGGAGAAATAAACACACAGGTACTGTCCTGTTCGAAAGAACTCTCATTCTTGGGTGATTTGGTGACAGTTTACCACTTAGTTTGTGACAAACGCTCCTAACCTTGAAGAGGTTTGCCACAATATAATGAAGGCCGTGGTTTTGCTAGACCAGCTGTTAAGGGAATTTTTATCAATGATGACTAATTATGTATACATTTCAATCAGGACTGACTAATCAGAATGCTATTATGTTACTGTATATGTACTAATCAGAATACTATTATGTTACTGTATATGTATGAATTTTATTTTTAATCCTAGTACTGAATATAATGTGTGTAAATATAATCAAGAATTAGAACAATGACTGTCTGTTCTTTGGTAGAAATGAATGAACTATATCGCCAGACTGGCTAGAATGCTTATCTACACAGGCTGACCTTGGCTCTAGGTGAGGTGGGAAGGCTTGAGAACTATAGAGCCTTTCTACCAGTGTCAAGAAGAGACGGAACATTTAGAAAACGCTGACGTCATTTTCAGTTTATAACTTGTGGTAAAATGTGTGATGAGCAGTACTCTCGAGAATAAATGCAGCTGGTTGATTTCAAAGGCTGGTCTTACAGGGTCTACAACCCCTTATGAATTGACAGAGTGATTAATTTTAATTGGTTATTAAAACAATTTAATTCCTGCAACACCAGCTTGACCAACTAGACCATGCTGAACCAGAATAGACTAGCATGGACCAGCTTGGTCACCAGCAAACCTGCATAATCTGGTCCCCAGCATACCAGCATCATCAACATACCAGCATAAACTTGTCCCTAGCATACCATCATCAACAACATACTGTACCAACATAAGCTGCTCGCCAGCATACCAGCTCACCAGCATCACAAGCATACACGCATAAACTGGTCACCAGCATAATATAGCAGCATCACCAGCATACCAGCATTATCTTGTCACCAGCATCACCAGCTTGAATAGCTGGTTGGCCAGCCTAACCAGCAAGACCTTGCACGAGAGGAGACAGCTGAGCATTGACGCTGGTCAATACCCTGCAGAAAAACAACAGCATAGACCAGCCTAAATTTCAAGCTGGTCCATGCTGGTCTATGCTGGTCCATGCTGGTCTATGTTGCATGGACCAGCTTGAAATTTAGGCTGGTCTATGCTGTTTTTTTCAGCACCTTCGCCCAGCTGTCTCCTCTCCTGCAAAGACAATAGGCCTATAGCTGTAGCCAGGCAGAAACATCTATAACTCTGGGGAAATAAAGAAGATATATCTCTTCTCCCATTTTATGTTAATCCCATCCTTCCGTTTTCATCTGTATGATTCGCTGGCACGAGCTCTCAATAACATTTAATTGGATCTCCAAACTGTCCTTGAAATTTCAACTATTTGATTTGCGGACACAAATGGACAGTTTGCAGATCCAATGAAAAGGTATTGAGAGCTCGTGTCAGCCAATCATATCGCTGAAATCGTAAGAAGTGTAGGACTTACCAACATAATAACTTCACAAACATCAGCACATGGCAAACCAACAGCAAAGAACGTCGATATAACGTTAGTTAGATTGAGTTAATCACTAATCACATGGAATAAATAATAATCATCAGATATGACTTTGTCAAAGCAAGAACATAAGAGGTGATAAGAGAATTATGTTCTCCAGGTACATCACCCAATTTAATTATATTACTCAGTCTGCAAACCAAAATTTGTAAGATCCTGGTCGAATAAAACAGACGGAGGCACAGCTAAATAGTCAAAAAGGTTTATTCACGGAACGTTCTAAAGTCAAGAATACAAAACAATTAATTTTATACTGACTTCTCACGCCCACACATTCACACAGCCACACACACACACACACGTCCTGCTACCCAGCCGCCAGAGCTTTGTGACCTTGTTCTTGACACGTACTCCCTGTTCTCTCCCAATCTCTAGTCAGGTCGGCACCAAGCTCAGACAGTCTGTGTTTAAAAATACCATAAAGACATATTGTTTTACCCTGACTTCTGACTAGGACTACATATTTATTGATTATGATTTTATACATTCTAATCAATTCCATACAATTATATGTTTCAGGGCAGAATATTCTAATCATTCAATTAACAGACAATTCTCACCTATCACTAGGGCTTTACATTGATGGAGAAAACTTGGGGTTAAGTTGGTTAAAATCTTCCTATGAGTCAGAAAAACATGACGAGGGACATTTCAAAATGCAGATTGTGGGCAATTTAGCAAGTTTATAATTAAAAAACAAAATCTGATTTATTGAGTTTTCCATGTGGTCTGCATTAAAGGGGATTAATATAACAGGCTTTTAAAATGTAATATTGGTGTACGATTCCTACTTAAAAGGGACACAAAATGTCCTCTAGAGTCTAGACACACACAACATGGCAGCCAACACATCTCAAGGCCAAAAAAAGGACACAGGAAATGTGACGGTGTATATGAAAAATCATAGAAAAATACTTTCCATATCAGACAATTAACTTTTCACAACAGGAACATTTCCATAATGTTCTAAGGACTAAGTGTTGTCATTTGTAACACAGAATAAATTACTTTATATAATCCATGATCTTTTTATGTCTCATATTGATGAGTGTTTTGGACATTTGTCTGAAAATAATGAGCATATTAAACTGAAGGTAGTCTATTGACTTCCAAATCTCCACGCCTGTATATTACCTTGTACAAATTGTTCAATTGCAAAGAAATAACTAGAAAGATAATGTACTTTTGAGCTGACCATCTTACCCACAGAGAACTATTCTAAGAGCTAAATTTAAGCCCAGCTAAGGTTAGGGCTTTTAGCTTTCCAATTCACTCTTCAGACTGGTGAGACAGAAAGTTAATGGAAATACAAGCCAGCAGACCTCCACACGACAATCCCAGGTGTGTGGGTGCATTCGTGTGTCCAAGGTGCCATCATTGATGAAGTGCACAAGGTGTTTGTCCACGCCAATGCAACACAAACATGCCCAGCACACCCTGGAACCTCAGGGGCTTCACTCGTCTGTGAAGGAGGTGACACTGTTCTGTAGGAGGTGACACTGAGCCGGAGGAACTGACACTGTCATTGTGCCTGGCTACAGAGGTGCCACAGTTTTGGGCTTTCAGTCCACAGGCTGGATTGGGCTGAGCTGAGCAGGACTGGGATGGATTGGACTCAGCTGAGCTGGGCTGGGTTTGGATGGGCTAGACTGGCCTGGGCTGGATTGGGCTGGTTCGGGCTGGATTGGGCTGGACTGGGCTGAATTGGACTGAGCTGGACTGGCCTGGGCTGGTCAGGGTTGGGCTGGATTGGGCCTGGCTAGGCTGGCCTGGGCTGGGAAGGCCCGGGTTAGACTACTTAGGCTGGTTAAGGATGGTCTGGCTGCAGCTGCCTACAAAGTCTGCACTGTCCTTAATTAGCAGTTAAAGGTCACTTTCACACATTTCAGTCAGGCAAGCTGTGGGTCACCCTGAGAGACCATGGTCCATGATATTAAGACAGTGCCAAGTTGGCTTGGGAACACTAAGGAGCTGCTCAGTAGAACAATAACAGTTAATATTCAAAGCCATGCATGGCAATATTCAACCCATCTGACCAGTGGAAAACTCCACGTCTCCAAGGGATTATGGGGAAGAGATAATGCAAAGCGTGTAAAATGTCACCATGTTTTCTTCCTCCTATTTTTTCTTTTTTTTGGGCTTGCCTGTTTTGCATGTTATTTTGGCATTAATACGTGTCACATATCAGTTTGCAAACCATGTAAAAAAAATCTATATATCATTGAGTGTAATAAAGCCACATACAAACATGGTCTCTTTTTTGTTTTCTTGAGTAAGGCAGCTCAAAAATGCAGGTGTTTCAGCCTAGTTCTGTGCTTTCTGTGGTGGTGGGGCAAGCCAGCAGAAAATATGGAGTATTGCACCGTGATTGGCTTCTTGGATGGGCACCGTGAGTGCCCATCCAAGAAGGCTCAAGGTCATTGGCCACAGATAAAAGTACGTGATATCACGTTATATATATATACAGTAGCTTTGATTGAACTGATCATGTTAACATCATACTTTCAAAATCTTAGCTATCACTCAACATTATGAATCAAGTTGACAATCTACTGGCAAATCCTTTTTAATCCTTGTCATGTGAAGATAAATTATAGATAAAACGTATCGGTGCTCATCAGCCATTGGACATAAACATTACACATCAAGTTGTAAATCGCAGATTCAACAAATTCAAAGCAATCACTGGACTGCTATTAAGTGTAGTGGCTGTGTGGTCCCAAATCTGGGATTAAGGAGCTCTTTTCCAAGTTTAAAATGATAAACATTCAACATTGGCCATGCTGTCAATGAAGCATGATTTGTTCCGTGCTCAAAACAACTGTTAACTCGGGAACTGTGAGAACCTGACTTCAGTGAGTTCAAGGCAACTGGGAAATTGGGAATAAACGAGTTCCGACTGGGAAAATACGTTTTGAACTGTCATCCAACTCGGAATTGTAAATCCGGCCTCTTTCTAGAGCTACAGCCTGAAGATAAATGACGTCATCATGATTCAACCGTGTTTTTTCCATGTTCCCAGCTGTTTTGAAAGCACCATAAATCTAGAGAATGCCAGACATTGATGACAAAATTTGCCCACGAAGGACTGCAACGCCACCTTCCTATTCAAGTGAGCACAGCACGACAAGGTGAGTCCAAAAATGTATTGTACTTTGCTTCATAAATTATGTAATATGCCAGGGAGATATGTATACTGTAGCTAAGAAAGTAATACTAAGTGTAAACTTCTGTTCAAAAGTTTGGGGTCATTTAGAAATGTCCCTGTTTTTGAAAGAGAACCACATTTTTTGGTCCATGAAATAACATAAAATTGATCTGAAATACAGTGTAGACATTGTTAATGTTGTAAATGACTATTGTAGCTGGAAACGGCAGATTTTTTAAATGGAATATCTCCATAGGCGTGCAGAGGCCCATTATCAGCAACCATCACTCCTGTGTTCCAATGGCACGTTCTGTTATCCAATCAAAGTTTTTCATTTAAAAGGCTAATTGATCATTAGAAAACCCTTTTGCAATTATGTTAGCACAGCTGAAAACTGTTGTCCTGGTAAGAAGCAATAAAACTGGCCTTCTTTAGACTAGTTGTGTATCTGGAGCATCAGCATTTGTGGATTCAATTACAGACTCAAAATGTGCAGAAACAAAGAAATCTCTTCTGAAACTCGTCGTCGTTGTTCTGAGAAATGAAGGCTATTCCATGCGAGACATTGTCAAGAAACTGAAGATCTCGTACAAGGCTGTGTACTACTCCCTTCACAGAACAGCGCAAACTGGCTCTAACCAGAATAGAAAGAGGAGTGGGAAGCCCCGGTGCACAACTGAGCAAGAGGACTAGTCATTAGTGTCTAGTTTAATAAACAGATGCCTCACAAGTCCTCAACTGACAGCTTCATTAAATAGTACCCACAAAACACCAGTCACAACGTCAACAGTGAAAAGGCGACTCCGGGATGCTGGCCTTCTAGGCAGAGTTCCTCTGTGCAGTGTCTGTTTTCTTTTGCCCATCTTAATCTTTTCTTTTCATTGGCCAGTCTGAGATACGACTTTTTCGGTCAGCATCCCGATGTCGCCACTTCACTGTTGACGTTGAGACTGGTGTTTTGCGGGTACTATTTCATGACAGTACCAGTCAAATGTTTGGACACACCTACTCATTCAAATAAGCAAAGAGAAACAACAGTCCATCATTACTTTAAGACATGAAGGTCAGTCAATGCGGAACATTTCAAGAACTTTCAAAGTTTCTTCAAGTGCAGTATCAAAACCCATAAAGAACTATGATGAAACTGTCTCTCATGAGGACCGCCACAGGAAATAAAGATCCAGAGTTACTTCTGCTACAGAGGATAAGTTCATTAGAGTTACCAGCCTCAGAAATTACAGCACAAATAAATGCTTCACAAAGTTCAAGTATTGCAAGAATTTCTGCAAAGAAACCACTACTAAAGGACACCAATAAGAAGAGGAGACTTGCTTTGGCCAAGAAACACGAGCAATGGACATTAGACCAGTAGAAATGTGTCCTTTGGTCTGATGTCTCATCTCATTATGAGGGCCTGTTCGGGTGTCTGGAGTAAATCCCTCTCGTCCGACTCATCACCATGGGGAGCTTTAGAATGTTAATTGTTTAAAAGTATAAATAATATTAAAATGTTGAATGCAAGCACACCTTTCCAGACCAGTCTGCACATTTTAAAGTTTGAATGGAGTTTCTAGCTTAAACGATGTAAAAGTTGTATCGTTTTAAATTCAGGACTTTTACTTCGCAAGTCCCACCTAATAATAATTTTGGAACTGAGTTTGGGCTTACTGTTAGTTTGGTTGTGCATCAGCAGTTTTTGCTATGTCAGTTACTGACAGTCACTTAATTAGCCCATGCCAGCTAAAATAGTTTTGATAGGTAAGTTAGTGTTGTGGCCAGCTCTCTAAAGTTGAAGTAATCATGGTCTAATTACTCTCCGGTTGACCCACATATTTTGTTAGTCACTCTCACTCAGATATCACATTAAAAACTGTAAACATTTCTCTCCGCCCCACGGGAAAATGTGTAGAACTGCATGAAATGTGTTATATAATTGCAATGTCTTCTGTCCACCCCATGGCAAAATGTGTAGAATTGCAGCAAACTTGCTTTAAACTGCAACATTTTCAAAGCTGCAACATTTTCTATGCGCCCCATGGCAAATGTGTAGAATAGAGGGGAAATTAACTGTAAAGGTGGGGAGGCCGCTAAAATGTTTTGGTTGCAAGGTGGGGGACAATGTCACAGAGATCTCTATTCATCTCTATGTAACAACAGGAAAGAATGAGGAAGTGGATATAATCTTGTTTCAATTAAATTATTTATAAAATATTGATTACTATGTATAGATTTGTAAGACCATAAATGACCAACCACCTAGCTTTGGGGTAGTTAGAAGGTCTTTTCCCCTGCTTTTGAGAGGAGCTGGCTAGCAACTGCACTAAGCTAACGATGTGCTTGCTACCTTCAACTTCCTTTCAACTGCAAGCAGAGACATAAAAATGGTATCCATGAGTTCATCTGGGTAAGTAGGACAAAAGGCTTAATTCCCCCAATCCCCAAGTATCCCTGTAATAAATGTACTGCTATCCAAAATGGCTTTGTGGTGGCTACAAAACAGTGCCCCCCCCCCGTTCAGTCATCCAGGATTTATACACATCATTGTCCAGACCACTGTGTGGGGGTATGGCTACGCTGTCAAAGTATGGCCTTATGATATATGCAATGTATTGTCATTAAGAGTTTAATTTCAACAATAAAATATTCAATTAGGCACTGGACTGAACAAGGCTACAGGACTGAAAGCCACTGAATAAGTGATGGCTCTAAGAGCCGGCTCTTGTAAGTGTACGTTGGGAGCTGGCTCGCACATCAGAGGGGCAAATCAATTTATAAAAATATATATTTTTAAAGATATGAATAAACAAAAAATTTAAATGAATAGAATTAACTCATTCAAAGAATGAAAAAAATAAATACAATTTTATATATATATATATATATAGGCCTAAATGCTCAAGCACACACACATTCGTTCTGACTATCTGCTCAGAATAACAGCCTCGCCTGTTGTTCCTGTCAATCAGACACAGTGTCAACCAATTAACCAAAGATGCGTGAGGGAGGGCCGAGCCAACTCACTCACAGTCACACACTTAGCAGCCGAGGGGAGAGAGAGGAAGGACACCTATGAAAACAACAGCTGAAAAATGAGTCGGAAGCACAGTAGCATTTTAATGCATTTTAATCATGTAGACAATGTTAGAGCACAGTGTAGAATTTGCCAAAACAAAATCTCATATAAAGCGGTTCTACACACAACCATATGTGCACTGTGCACCCAATTGTGAAGCTAGCTGTAGTGGAGCTTCGAGAAACTAACGGCCTGCTAGTGATAGTGGTGGAGTCAGCACCTCCACACGTGGAGATGTATCCACTCAGTCAAGTAGGCCTGCTAGTGATAGTGGTGGAGCCAGCACTGCCACACGTGGAGATGTATCCACTCAGTCAAGTAGGCCTCCTCCGTGACCCACAGCAACGCAGTCTTCTACGGACCAGTTTATGCCAAAGTCTATGTCTGTAACAAAACAAGGCCAAATTGATATTGCATAGGCTAAAATGATTGCCACGGATTTCCAGCCATTTTCAATCGTGGAGGACAGAAGTTTTAGAAATTATAGCAATAGTCTAAATCCAATGTACACAATTCCAAGCAGGAAAACCCTTTCAAAATCACTTATTCCACAACTGTACGAGAGCACACAGGCTTCAATGAGGGAAAGAGTCCAAAAAGCTACTGCAGGTTGCCTTACCACTGACTGCTGGACATCAAGGGTAACCACTTCCTACATGTCGGTTACATGTCACTTCATTGAAGATTATTCGATGTGTAGCTGTCTTCTGGACTGCTTTGAGTTCAGTGACAGACACACCTCAGAGAACTTGGCTGAGGAACTGTTGAGTGGCCAGAGAATGGCAAGTAGATGGAAAAGTGGTCTGTCGTGTCAGCGGCAATGCAGATAACATAACCAAAGCCATGAACATTTTTAAATGGACCCATCATTCATGTCTTGCCCACACAATCAATCTGATTGTAAGAGTTGCTCTGAAGGTGATGAAGCCCACCGTGGACAAAGTGAAAGCAGCTGTGGAATTTACAAAATAGCCTCATTTACAAAATAGTCTCCAACACTCTACTCAGCAAATTGGATACAGTGCCATCCGTTCTGTTACCAAAGCCCCATATACTACCCACCATTGCGACCTTTATGCTCTCGTTGACTGGTCCTCGCTACATATTCATCGCCAAACCGCACTGGCTCCAGATCATTTCAAAGTCTTTGCTAGGTATAGCTGAACTAATAAGTTACTGTTCTCTCTTTTCAGCTATGTGACAGCCTCAAAAATGATACTCCTGTGTAAGGGTCTGCAGCGAATCACAGCCAGCACCCAGAGAGAAGCAAATGTAACCACAGGACATGTGACAGAGTTGATGGACACCCTATGTTCATCAATGGACAGAAAGTTCCACAGAATGGAATATAATCAGGTACTATCAGAAACCGCTGCACTTGACCCCAGGTTTAAGAAGTTCGCCTTCAGTGATGCCAGAGCGATTGATGAGGCTCTTCAAAGAATAAACTCAGCAACAGGGAGGGACAGCCCCAGCAGTCAGCTGGCTCAGGCACCAGGGCAACAGGAAGAAGAGGGATCAGATGGAGCAGAAGCACCAGCAGTAATGCCACAAACGTCTGCTGTTTGGATGCGGTTTGACAAGAGAGCAACTGGGGATGCAGCACGAAGGAATCCCTCAGCAGATGCCATAATGGAGATCCGATCCTATTTGGAGGAGCCCCTCTTCCAAAGATCAGCAGATCCTCTGAGCTGGTGGAAGAACAAGGCCTCTGTCTACCCACGGCTTACTAAAGTCATGACAAGGAGACTGCATAGTGACCACATCCGTTCCCTCTGAGAGGGTCTTCTCGAAAATGGGACAAATACTTACTGAGAGAAAAAAACGCATCAGCCCCTCGAAGGTGAGGCAGCTTGCATTTCTGAATGCAAATCTCTCATAAAAGCAAAATATGGTCAGCATTGCTGTGTGCTGCTGGTTATAACATGGCAACAAAGAAGAGAGAAAAGAGGGACCAGTTTAATGTTTTAAGTGGGATGCTGCAGTTTTGCACAGTGTTATTTATTTTTCTTTGTATGGTGCAATATTCTATTATTGTGCTGTTCAGATTGTATTATTTTTGAATAGTTAGATTTATATGCACTTTGTTTATATATACATTAAAAAGTTATAATTGAAATGCAAATGTTTAATAGCATTCTTTTTCATAACAAACCGATACACTTTTAAATACATTCTGGTTAAGGTAGAGTATGATTTCATTTAATTGTTTTAACACCAATCATACCCAAACTATCACAAACTGTTTGACTTGAAATCATACCAAACATATATTTTTTGGAGCCAAGAGAGCTCTTTTTGGTGAGCTGAGCCGAATGAGCCGGCTCACTGAAAAGAGCACTAATGCCCATCACTACACTGAATGCGACAACCATGTCTCTGTCACTAGCAACCACAGTCATGGGTGGTATTGGTAACTCTAAGATTCACTTGAAATAGGCTTATAAAGCTTTACACCCTGCAGTGTTAAAACAACACTCCCCCAAAAATGCAGAGGTAAGTTTTTGCAACTGAAAAGGAACAAACGGCTTTGTCACCGTGGTGGCACCCTAAAAAGACAAATCTGTACCTTTTTCAAAGGTATGCTTTGTACATGTACTATCTTGTCCCCTAAGGTACACTATTTGCTCTTTTAAGGTATGAACTGCAAGGCTACAATTATGTGTCCATAACTAAAGGTACAAAGGATGTAGCTTACAGGGTACCACGACAGTGACAAACGTTTGTACCCCTTTAAGAACAAATCTAAACCTTTATTTCTGAAAGTGAATGGAGTGAGAGGGGATCAACCTCTGGCAGCCACGCTGGATTAGTCTACAACACCACACTTTAATAAATCCATTAATGTGACATCCATATCCACCCTCCACCTTCTTTCTCTCTCTGTCCCCCTCTCTCTTCTTTCCCCTCTCTCTTCTTTCCCCTGTCTCTCTGTCCCCCTCTCTCTTCTTTCCCCTGTCTCTTTTCTCTCTCTCTCTCTCTCTCTCAATCTGCACCCTTTCTTCCTTCCCCTCTCTCCCCACTCTCTGTCTCCCTTCAGAACTAGCTATCTTCGACTCTCAGGGAGACATCAGAAATGAAGCCATGGAGAATGCCATGACCTGGCCTGGCCTAGCCTGGCATAGAATTCCTGGGCACTGTGTCACAGTCCAAGCAGGAGGGGATCAGGGCCGCAAAATCAATTTCCTCCACTGCCTGACTGCCTAGTGCCGAACTCTCCCGAACCAAAATGAATTAAATTCCGCCAGTCATGACCCCTCAATTAAAAAAAGACTCACAAAGTATATTGCTCTCTCCATCCATTTCAAAAAGAGATTAGCCACGGAAATGACTTTTCTCTGAGGAATAATGGAAATGTATTAAAAATCGCAAAAAAAAGAGTCTGACCGTTTCCCCTTTTGCCCTGCTCTCAGTCTGGCAGTTGCCTGCTCTTGACAGATAGGTACAATGGATGTAGTTGCTGCTGTGATCCTCCATCCTGTGCAATGAATTAACCACAATACTCCATGTAAAGGTGGTGCTCCAAACTTACTGTTACTTACTGTTATTAAATTGTTAACATATGTAAATGTAACATGGGACAAAGTATTTAACAACAATATTACACAATGATAAAATTCTAAACCCTTTATTTCCGAGGATGAAAAATGTCAATTTCAGAAGACGGAGAGTAGGAAAATCAGACTGTGCCCCTAGTTTCCTCTGGGGAAGACAGTAGTAATATAGAAAAGCCGAGCAGAGAGAGAAAAGTTCAAATGAAAGGCTGTCAGTGGCCTGTGATTCCTCCATCTCCTCAGCATACCCCAGACTACTCTGTGACCCCTGACCCCTCCCCAGAGAACCAGTGAGAGAAAGCCCAGTGAGAGGTAATGAGAGAGTACAGATGCTAGCCTCTGAGCTATTACACTGTCACACAACTCACTGGCAGACGGAGAGGAGGAAAATAAGGTTGAAATGAAGGTGAGGGGAGTGAAAAGGGGGGTGTAAAGAGGACATGAGGAAAGAGGGGGAGATAGTGGCAGGTGGGAACGGGTAGAGGGAGAGAAAGGAGGAATAATTTTGAAAATCTGTGCTGATTACTGTTAGGGATGGACATTTGAAATTATTTCACTATTGGAATAATATCCCGATTAGTCCCAAAAAAGTAGATATATATATATATATATATAAAAATGCTCTACTCTCTTGGCCTATCAGAATGATGCAAAATATCAGAAAAGCCGACAGTGTGCAGTTGTTTTAAAGTTGCTTTTCCAGTAGCTTTTGGCTGACAGTAAACTAGGCTAACAGTGAAAGAGAACTGAATACATTTTTGAAAAAGTTTTCTGGTGAGTGTTTTGTATTGATCTGTGTCAGGTCTTGTGGACACACAGTTGGTGTGCTCCTTTAGGCTAATCACTATTTTATGTGGGGAAAATAGAATTCTTTTATCAGTGCTGACCTGAGGGCTGAATGCGCTATGATAGTAAAACACAACCTGAAACCTATAAGAGAGAACATGAGCTTGAGGATAAGACGATCGCTTTGTGCGCAGTCAAGAACTGTAGGCTACATTTACAGTGTACAACTGTAAACAATGTCAAAGCCACGTGGCATCTTTAGCAGTAGGGCAATGCACCATAGGCTACATAAACACTACACTCTAAAGTTTGTTGTTTTAGTAAATGAAGCATTTCAAATGTCATGGTGTGTAGCCTTGTGTGGAACAATGTGACATGGACAATTATATTTGGACAAAGACTTTCAATTGAATCTAAAAAAAGATACAGAAATGAATACTCTCACAAGTGTTTGAAAACTACGTCCGTTCGGATATCCGAATATTAATATATTGCATTGATCTAATGGAAGGCATTTAAAGACAGTCTTAGTACATTCAGAGACAATTCTAAAGGTGATTTTGATAAAAACCATTAAGCTTACTTACAGATGATTTGATGGGTCAAAAAGGAAATCTACAAATCTGATATCAACTACCAGTTCCCGAAACAGAAAACTGACAGGAAGTTTTGGGGAATTGCATGTTTCATCTACAGTGGGAAAAAGCAGCCCCCCCTTAGGAGCAACTCGGATTTACAGACGTTAATGGAAAGAGATACGGGACAGACAACTTATGGAACTCAACAGCCGTTTTCAGAACGGTTCATACAGGATAACGAAGGCCGCAGCCACCTGCCCTGATCAGAATCATTTGGTCAAATGACAGCAATACATCCACCCAGCATCCATTATGGCATTTCTGTGGGGGACGCAGAACTAATTGTTTTTGTAAATCAGTTTAAACAAAAGGTACAAGAGGGTCGGGTCCAATCCATCACTCATCGAGGTGCTTGACACCTGTCCCAAATACATTTTTTCAGAACATGAACAGGCTCCTTCGAGCCATCACCACTCTGCCTATCACCAGCTGCACCGGAAAAGGTCTATTTTCTACTGCCAATCATTCAGGCTCACAGGCCGCCTGAACAATTTCTTCCCTGCTCTCCTTTGAAAGAGAACTGACCGAGTCATTGGATTATGATGATATCTTTTCAAATGTTCAACACTGTTGTCTTGTGCTGTGAGTCTGACAATGGTGGGTCTATGTTATTGTTTTCCGTTTGCTTTCACTGAACTGTATAATCTACTGCTTTACTGTAGTGTACATTGATTGTAGCCTACAGTTATTATTTCCATTACTTTTATTTGGCATAAGAGCATGTAGGCCTAATCTAATGCAAATAAATCTGATTGGTTTCCATATTGCTGTGCAGTCTTTAGAAGAGTAAACTCCAAATGTCCTATTCTGTTCAATTTAAATAAATAAAACATTTGCCCCATAATGTTTTTTAAGACCTGCCTAAGATAAATTATCAAAAATATTTTGTCATGGTGTATTAAATGGATTTATTACAGATTTATTAAGCATTGAGGCAATTACGTCACTGTGCTATCGATATGCACCATGCCCCTGCCTATTTAATTTGTTAATTTAGCAAACAAGCCAGTTTACAATCCAGTGCTTTAATCACAGTCAACACACCAATTACTGAACAAAAATATAAATGCAACATGCAACAATTCCAATGATCTTACTGAGTTAAAGATCATATAAGGAAATCAGTCAACTGAAATCAATTCATTAGGCCCTAATCTATGGATTTCACATGACTGAGCAGGGGGGCAGCGATGGGTGGGCATAGGCCCATCCACTTGGGAGCCAGGCCCAGACAATGAGAATTAGTTTTTCCCCACAAAAGGGCAGACAGAAATACTCAGTTTTATCAGCTGTCTGGGTGGCTGGTCTCAGATGATCCCGCAGGTGAAAAAGTAGAATATGGAGTTCCATGGCTGGAATGGTTACACGTGGTCTGCGGTTGTGAGGCCAGTTGGATGTACTGGCAAATTATCTAAAACTACATTGGAGGCAGCTTATGGTAGAGAAATTAACAGTCAGCATGCTAATTGTATGCTCCCTCAAAACTTGAGACATCTGTGACATTGTGTTGTGGGGCAAAACAAAATCACATTTTAGAGAGGCCTTTTATTGTCCCCAGCACAAGGTGCACCTGTGTAATGATCATGCTGTTTTATCAACTTCTTGATATGCCACAACTAGCAGGAAACATATAATATTCCTATTTACAATAAAAGTGACTCCAAAATGTCACGATACATTATTTAGAATACATTTTTACTGGGAACAAAATACTTTGAAACACAAACAAAACAATCAGCAAATGCATCCAACAAAGGTATAGAGTCACAAGCTTGATGTACTCATTGCGTGCTATAAATATGGGACCAAATACTGAACTTTTTAATATTTTAATACACATAAGTGAATTTGCCCCAATATTTTTGGCCTTCTAAAATCGGGACACTATGTACAAAAAGTGCTGTAATTTCTGAACGGTTCCCCCGATATGGATGAAAATACCATCAAATTAAAGCTGACAGTCTGTACTTTAACCTCACAGTAATTGTATCATTTAAAATACAAAGTGCTGGAGTACAGAGCCAAAATATGTCACTGTCCCAATACTTTGGGCTTACTGTATATCATGTGAAAATATTTTTATAAAACTGCTTGTGAAAATATAATTAAAAGTTACCTTTCATTCTTCTCCATCTATTTTACACTGTTATGAATGTACAACAGATGAAAGGAGTTGTGTTTTTCCACAATAGGCCTTTTTCTGTTCGGCCGAGCACCTTCCGAGCAGCAAGGTGGTGTGTGAGGGGTCCGAAGTATCAAACCTCACAAAATACGACCAATCAAGCACAGTGAGTATCCACTTATTTCTGTAAGATGGTTCTCTTCTGAATTGTGCATCCGTGAAAGTAGCCTTTCACTAAATAGCTACTCTTCTTCACTGGTTCAGGTGAGGGTTTGAGTCCCACATTGACCATATAATATTAAATATACAGTGAAAGTCGGAAGTTTACATACAACTTAGCCAAAGACATTTAAACTCAGTTAACAATTCCCAACATTTAATCCTAGTAAAAGTCCCCTGTCTTAGGTCATTTAGGATCACCATTTTATTTTAAGAATGTGAAATATCAGAATAATTGTCACGCCCTGACCTTAGTATTCTTTGTTTTCTTTATTATTTTGGTTAGGTCAGGGTGTGACATGGGTGATGTATGTGTTTTTGAACCTGTCTAGGGGTTTTGTATGTCTATGGGTGTTTACTAGTCTTGGTGTTATGTATGTCTATGGTTGCCTAGATTAGAGGCAGCTGTTTATCGTTGTCTCTGATTGGGAACCATATTTAGGCAGCCATATTCCTTGGGTATTTCGTGGGTTATTGTCTATGGTTAGTTTCCTGTGTCTGCACTTGTTTATATGTTGCGTAACTGTTGTTTTGTATAGTTTGTTTAGTGTTTCTTCGTTAATAAATAGAAGAATGTATTCACATTACGCTGCGCCTTGGTCTCCTCCATTCAACGACCGTGACAGAATAACCCACCAAACAAGGACAATCAGCTGTCTCTGATTGGGAACCATATCAGGCCTACATAGACATACAAAACCCCTAGACATACAATACCCCTAGACATACAAAAAACTAGAGTAAACACCCTAGTCACACCCTGACCTAACCAAAATATATAGAAAACAGAGATATCCCGGGTCAGGGCGTGACAGTACCCCCACCCCTAAGGTGCGGACTCCCGGCCGCAAACCTGAACCTATAGGGGAGGGTCCTGGTGGGCATCTACCCTCGGTGGCGGCTCCGGTTATGGACTCAGTCCCCGCTCCCTACACTGATCCCTCCGCTTCTGTGGAATTGGGCCATGGATCGTTGTCGGAGGAACCGGACCGTGGATCATCGCCGGATGCTCAGAACTGGGAACCACTGCTGGAGGATCTGGACTGCAGCTCGTCGCTGAAGACTCTGGACTGCAGCTCGTCGCTGGAGGCCCCGGACTGGGGACCGTCGCTGGAGGCCCCGGACTGGGGACCGTCGCTGGAGACCCCGGACTGGGGACCGTCGCTGGAGACCCCGGACTGGGGACCGTCGCTGGAGACCCCGGACTGGGGACCGTCGCTGGAGACCCCGGACTGGGGACCGTCGCTGGAGACCCCGGACTGGGGACCGTCGCTGGAGACCCCGGACTGGGGACCGTCGCTGGAGACCCCGGACTGGGGACCGTCGCTGGAGACCCCGGACTGGGGACCGTCGCTGGAGACCCCGGACTGGGGACCGTCGCTGGAGACCCCGGACTGGGGACCGTCGCTGGAGACCCCGGACTGGGGACCGTCGCTGGAGACCCCGGACTGGGGACCGTCGCTGGAGACCCCGGACTGGGGACCGTCGCTGGAGACCCCGGACTGGGGACCGTCGCTGGAGACCCCGGACTGGGGACCGTCGCTGGAGACCCCGGACTGGGGACCGTCGCTGGAGACCCCGGACTGGGGACCGTCGCTGGAGACCCCGGACTGGGGACCGTCGCTGGAGGCCCCGGACTGGGGACCGTCGCTGGAGGCCCCGGACTGGGGACCGTCGCTGGAGGCCCCGGACTGGGGACCGTCGCTGGAGGCCCCGGACTGGGGACCGTCGCTGGAGGCCCCGGACTGGGGACCGTCGCTGGAGGCCCCGGACTGGGGACCGTCGCTGGAGGCCCCGGACTGGGGACCGTCGCTGGAGACCCCGGACTGGGGACCGTCTTTGAAGGTTCCGGACTGTGAACTGTCGCCAGAAGCTCTAGACTGGGAACTGTCGCCAGAAGCTCTGGACTGTGGAGGCGCACTGGAGGCCTGATGTATGGTGTCGGCACTGGTGGTACCGGGCTGATGACACACACCTTAGTGCGAGTGCGAGGAGCAGGAACAGGACGTACTGGACTGTGGAGGCACACTGGAGGCCTGGTGCGTGGGACCGGTACAGGTGGCACTGGGCTGATGACGAAGGTATCAGGTACACTGGAGACCTGGTGTGTATAGCCGGCATCAATTGTTCCGGAACTTTAACACACATTTCAGGACGAGTACAGAGAGCTGACTCAGGTGGCACCAAACTGACAACACGTTCCTTTATTCCAAATTCGTGCGTCCTCCACCAGCTCAACAACTCCCCCATTTCTCTCTCCTCCGAATCCCCCTTTGTCTCCCAGACTGGCTCTGGTTTACTCCTCGGCTCCGCCGACTGCTCCATGTGCCTCTCACCCCAAAAAATATTGGGGTTTCTGTGGCCTACCTCGTTGGTATAACTCCTCGTAACGTTGCCGTTCCGCTTTCGCTGCCTCTACTTCCTCCTTCGGACGGCGATACCCCCCAGCCTGTGTCCAGGGTCCTGCTCCATCCAGGATCTCCTCCCAAGTCCAATCCTCCTGAACATGCTGCTTGGTCCATTTTTGGTGGGATCTTCTGTCACGATCGTCGTATGAGTGAGACCAAGGTGCAGCGTGAAGAGTTCCACATATTTATTAATAAATCAAAACTCACTAAAACAAAACAACAAACAACCAAACGAAACGTGACGCTACTAGTGTGCACACAGGCACCTAACTGTAGACAAGATCCCACATCAGAAAGTGGAAAAAGGGCTGCCTAAATATGATCCCCAATCAGAGACAATGATAAACAGCTGTCTCTGATTGGGAACCATATCAGGCCAACATAAACATACAAAACCCCTAGACATACAAACCCTAAACACACCAAAAACCCTAGACATACAAAAAACTAGAGTACCCATCCTAGTCACACCCTGACCTAACCAAAATATATAGAAAACAGAGATATCTAAGGTTAGGGTGTGACACTTAGTGTATGTAAACTTCTGACCCACTGGAATTGTGATACAGTGAATTGTAAGTGAAATAATCTGTCTGTAAACAATTGTTTGGAAAATGACTTGTGTCACGCACAAATTAGATGTCCTAACCGACTTGCCAAAACTATAGTTTGTTAACAAGAAATGTGTGGAGTGGTTGAAAAACAAGTTTTAATGACTCCAACCTAAGTGTATGTAAACTTCCGACTTCAACTGTAAATTGTAAACTTTCATTCATAGGCTAGATTGTAGGAACCTCATGATGGGTATAGGGACAATTTCTGTATCGTGTAGTAGCCTAAACCTATTGATGTTACATTGAGCTGGGTGAATGGAATATGAATGTCATGCTGTAATACAAACAAGGCCATGCTCATGAAGAAATAATCGTCCTCCCTCATCTTAAAAGGCACTGACCGCCACTGTATTAGGCCTATAGTATAATGGTAAACTAATGTATCATAAATAATGTAGCATATGAAATTAATTAACAAGGAACGTTTGAAGGGGGAGAGAGAGAGAGCGCTATAGTAGCCTATTAGTAGAGACGTTTCTTAGGTCATTATTATCCCAGCATGTGCCTCATTGTCACGTATACTCCCTCTCCGGCCTCTAGGTCATCAGGCTGCTGAAGATTCCGCACACCTGTCACCATCGTCTCGCGCACCTGAGCTTCATGACACTCACCAGGGCTCCATCACCTCCTTGATTATCTTCCCTATATCTGTCACTCCCCTTGGTTCTTTCCTCAGGTGTTAATGACTCTGTTTTCATGTCAGGGCGTTGTTTGTGTTTCATGTTCATTGTTTCTCATATTTATTAAAACGCTCACTCCCTGAACTTGCTTCCCAACAAATTGAGGCCACCATTAGTCATGGTTATAACCTATTCAGCCTGCTACTTCCACCAAACACCCCACAGCATGTGAACCTCTGTGGAGGACTTGAACTACAGGGACAAAGTCAACCAGGACCATTGATACACTCTACAAGTGGCACTGGGCAGTTCAAGGTTGTAAATGCCAGCCCAGACTGTCACGATGAAGACGATTTTATGGAGTAGACTGATGGGCCCAAGATCCTGCAAAGTATAATCTGCTATTTTTCCTGCTGTTCAATGCCCATAGAAAAAAATAAAAAAATAAATAATAATGTCTGAAATGTCAAAGCGGAAAGTAAAAACTTCAGAAGATTTTTAAACCTCAAATGAGCTCAAAGCTTTTCATTTCCTGATGAAAATGTAAGATCTGTAAGGCTTACTTATCAGTCCTTGCATCCATAGCACCATCGAAACAAATGAAAGAGTGTCCCTTTAACATCCCTCAATCTGTATTTCTAGGTCGATCTCTAGATGAGAAGGAGCCCAGGTTGAGCTCAGGTTGAGGTTGACTATGTGGAGGAACAGGAGGAAAGGTCTGTGGTTCAGTTCATTGTCACTGTCCAGTGACTCTACTAATAATATTAAGTGTCTTCTTGCTTTCATAAAAAAAAGTAGATTCAACACTTAATGTTTTACAGTGTAACCCAGGGCAACATCCTGGGAATTTGAAAGCCTCAAACATTCCAATAGTTTTTCTGCTTAGTGAACCGTAATGCACCTCAGTATCCCCCTCCATCTGTGAGTGAGGGGAGAAGCATGCACAGTATCATATTAAAATATAAATACATACAGTATAATAAATATGATGTCAATTAGAAAGAAGTAGTTATAAAACATATGATAATATATAGCCAAGTCATACTTACTCATTGTGTATGTATTCCTAATGTAACGGTCGTCGTCTGATGAGGAAGAATCGGACCAAAGCGCAGCATGGTAAGTGTTCATGACTTTTATTAAACTGAACACTGAAACAAAGTGCAAAACGAAACCGAAACAGTCCTGTCAGGTGCAGAACACTAAACAGAAAACAACTACCCACAAAACACAGGTGGGAAAAAGCTACCTAAGTATGGTTCCCAATCAGAGACAACGATCGTCAGCTGTCCCTGATTGAGAACCATACTCGGCCAAAACAAAGAAAAACAAAACATAGAAAAAAGAACATAGAATGCCCACCCCAAATCACACCCTGACCAAACCAAAGTAGTGACATAAAAAGCTCTCTAAGGTCGGGGCGTGACATCTAAAGACATTATTTATTTGATCTATTATTTTTCTCTCTGCATTGTTGGGAAGGGCCCGTAAGTAAGCATTTCACTGTTAGTCTAC
This sequence comes from Oncorhynchus tshawytscha, assembly GCF_018296145.1. NCBI lineage: Eukaryota > Metazoa > Chordata > Actinopteri > Salmoniformes > Salmonidae > Oncorhynchus > Oncorhynchus tshawytscha. The sequence continues at coordinate 6,755,865 of NC_056455.1, forward strand.
ACCTGTTGTTTACCACGCCTGTAACAAATACAATTTGATTTAATTTGACCAAGAGGGAAAAAGTGGAACAGGATGACATTTCAGAAAAAAATCCATCCTCCCTCACTATCAATCATTTTTTTTCTCTGGAATCTACATCCATCTATTTTTGCATACAACTACATTTGCGTAAGATATAAACCTTGAACAGCTTTGCCACCGCCTTGTACTGTACCGTAGCTACTAATACATCTTAGAGAAAACAATTTGCTGTGTGGAGGGAACGGCATAATTCATCTCTTTGATCATGCTATTAGAGGTTCACCTGAATAATATGTACACAGCAATTACCAGCCACAATGTAATGTCTAACAAATTAGCTTGATGATTCGTCAGGTGGCTAACTGAGTTGTGTTTTGGTGATGTAGTTATAATTTACAATTTAAAATGAGCTCAAATGTATAGCTTACCTAGAGTATAAGCTTTTTTTAAATGTATATATATATTACTGTTTTTCAGGACTTCCAAAATGCCAACATGTGAAGATTCCACACAAACATGTATGTGGCTATACAAGGATGGGGCCAGTGGTTGGGTATTTCCTACAGTGGTTCTGTGTTTGGGATCTGGGCAGAGCTGCCTGGAAGGCAGGCAAGCAGGCGCTGCTGCTGTGTGAATGTGCAATCCTCTCCTCGACCTTACAACATCTCTTCTTGTTTGAACAGCCCTGCCTCCCAGCCACTGGTAAATGTTGCCATTAGCATTTTGGCATTTCAACAGTTTGTGCCTTTGTGTTCCCGTGTGCGTCACGATGTGTGCATACTGTGGCATCATGTGCATTACTGTTGCAGTGATTGTGTGGTATTTTGTTACTATTCACTAACCCAAAATCACAGGAATAATCACCAATAATTCAGAACAGAACAGTGAGAAGCCACACTCTGCACTTTGATTCAGAACTACTATGTACTTGGTTTCAGAACTACTCAGCACTTGGTTTCAGAACTACTCTGCACTTGGTTTCAGAACAACTACACTCACTAGAAATTCTCCACATGAAGCCAGCCTTTCTGAGAGTCAAAAGATCACTTTTCACTGATCTTATTACAGACACTGGCATTTCATTACCTCAGGAGCCATTATAAAGGACCATTGTCTCACTATCTGATGGAGTCTACCGCATCTACAGTCTCCCAGTCCAGCTGTAAATTATAATCCAATTCAGAAACCTAGTGAGGGACAGAGGGAGAGCATAAGAGAGAGAGGGGGGAAAGCTTTGACTATATACAGACTCAGTGAGCATGGCCTTACTATTGAGAGATGGCAGACTAGGCTTTCAAGGGAAGACAGGCTATGTGCAGCACACTGCCCACAAAATTAGGAGGAAATTGAGCTGCACTTCCTAACCTCCTGCCAAATGTATGACCATATTAGAGACTCATATTTCTCTCAGATTACATAGATCCACAAAAAAATTGAAAACAAATTCAATTTTGATAGACTCCCAGATGTATTGGGTGAAATAGCAGTGTGCCATCAGAGCAGCAATATGTGTAACCTGTTGCCACAGGAAAAGGGCAACCAGTGAAGAACAAACACCAATGTAAATACAACCCATATTTATATTTATTTTCCCTTTTCTACTTGAACTATTTGAACATGGTTATAACACTGTACACAGCCATAATATAAAAGTTGTAGTGTCTATATTACATTGGAACTTTTGTGACGTTAAACTGTACATTTCTTATTGTTTATTTCAATTTGTTTATCTATTTCACTTGCTTTGGTATTGTAAACATGTTTCCCATGACAATAAATCCCATTGAATTGAATTGAATTGAATTGAGAGGAGGAGATCAGGCTAATAACCTGTTATCCACATACATGACAAATGATACACTGTAAAACATTATTCTGGGATGAATTGAAATTGACAAAAAAATAACATATACTTAATAACAATCAGTTTAAGTTGTTTCAATGATTTATTCATTTAAAAATATATTTTATGAGGTGATAATATTAATAACAATAATAATAATATTTCTTCAAATTAATCCATTTAAGTTCTTGCAAGGATTGTGGACAACTCAAATTTTTAAAAAACTTTTATGTTTGAAGAAAGAGAACTATATTTCTTTATTACTATTAAGCAGCTTGCTGTGCCATGAGGTGTAATGGATCATGATGAACGGATATCAAAATTGTCCGGCAAATGTACTTTCAATGATCACACCACCCATTCTTACCATCCACCATCACCATTCTTAAAGACAGAGGCAAATTCAACATTATGCGTTGCTTGCAGTTCTATCTCCAGGTAGGCTACTGCTGGTGGAGCATTGTTCGAAACAATACCTGCCAAAGCGGGTTAAAATGGCAAATGATCAAATACCCTAATATGTTGGGTACCGAATATTTGTGTGACATCAATTCATATTTAATCATATTATCAGTGAATCCCATTTTTTTTCTATGGCTATTAGTAATTCCCTGGGCATTCTTCATTTGTGTAAATCCAAACTATTTACTCAAAATGTTTTACTAAAACATAGGAAGTGAATCTACTAATAATATTAAGTGTCTTCTTGTTTCTTTCATTTTTTAAAAGTAGATTCAACACTTAATGTTTTACAGTGTAGCTTGTATGTCTCCATAATCTATGGAGAATGAGGCAGGCAACATCCTGGGAATTTGAAAGCCACAAACATTCCAAAAGTTTTTCTGCTTAGTGTACCGTAATGCACCTCTGTATCCCTCTCCATCTGTGAGTGAGGGGGGAAGCATGCACAGTATCATATTAAAATATAAATACATACAGTGTAATAAATATGATAATGTCAATTAGAAAGAAGTAGTTATAATACATATGATAATAAATACACTCTATATACAAAGGTATGTGGACACCCCTTTAAATTTGTGGATTCGTCTATTTCAGCCACACCCGTTGCTGACCGGTGAATCACGATTCATGGAAGCCAGATGTTTGGTGGATGCCAGAAGAACACTGTGCATAGTGCCAACTGTGAAGTTTGGTGGAGGTAGAATAATGGTTTGGGGCTGTTTTTCAGGGTTCAGGCTATGCCCCATAGTTCCAGTGAAGGGAAATCTTAACGCTACAGCGTACAATGACATTCTAGACGATTCTGTGCTTCCAACTTTGTGGCAACAGTTTGGGGAAGGCCCTTTCCTGTTTCAGCATGACAATGCCCCAGTGCATGAGGCGAGGTCCATACAGAAATGGTTTGTTGAGATCTGTGTGGAAGAACGTAACTGGCAGCTCAGAGCCTTGGCCTCAATCCCTGTCGAACACCTTCGGGATGAATTGGATTGCCAGCATTAATACCCAACCTCACTAATGCTCTTGTGGCTGAATGGAAACAAGTCCCCGCAGCGATGTCCCGACATCTAGTGGAACGCCATCCCAGGAGAGTGGAGGCTGTTATAGCAAAGGAGGGACCAACTCCATATTAATGCCCATGATTTTGGAATGAGATGTTGGACCAGCAGGTGTCCACATACTTTTGGTCACGTAGTATATGATAAGAGTACATAATACAGGAGTGGAGAAATGTATTAGTGTTCCGTTTAATTTAAAAACCACCAATGAATGTTTAGTCACAGGGCTCTATAGTAGCATGTGTGCTGCTGCCTCTGTGAGTGGGTGTGTGACCCCTAGCTCTCTTTATGTGTGTGGGAAGCTGGTGAACAGAGGAGAATACCGTAGTAATTAACTAGATTACATAGAACCCTGTTATAATTACACAGAACCCTGTCAAGATTATTAGATCAGCTTGATTATCTGGTGAACAATAACCCTATTTTTGTGATTTTTGAACACGTAACACAATACAGGCCAGAGATTGTTTTTATATCACTGTAGCCTAACAATTACACACAACACAATTTTCTGAATAGCTCAGCATTTGCAACCGATTGGAAAATAAATTAAGCTCTTGTATGGCATACTTTCAAACCACCACTGTAGTCAACTTCCACATATACTGTTGAAGTCGGAAGTTAACATACACCTTAGCCAAATACTGTCACGGCTATTGAAGGATGAGGACGAAGGTGCAGCGTGGTGAGTGAACATTTTACTTTATTTAAGAAATGACGCCGACACACAATAAGCAATACAAACTGTGAAGCTTAAGGCTATGTGCCATCAAACAAAGTTAACTTCCCATAACCACAGGTGACGAAAAGGGTACCTACATATGGTTCCCAAACAGAGACAACGATAGACAGCTGTCCCTGATTGAGAACCATACCTGGCCAAAACATAGAAATAGAAAATCATAGAAACACAAAACATAGAATGCCCACCCCAACTCACACCCTAACCAAACCAAAATAGAGGCAAGAAGTTGCTTCAATATATCCACATAATTCTCCTACCTCATGATGCCATCTATTTTGTGAAGTGCACCAGTCCTTCCGGCAGCAAAGCACCCCCACAACATGATGCTGCCACCCCTGTGCTTCACGGTTGGGATGGTGTTCTTCGGCTTGCAAGCCCCCTATTTTCCTCCAAACATAACGATGGTCATTATGGCCAAACCGTTCTATTTTTGATTCATCAGACCAGAGGACATTTCTCCAAAAAGTACGATCTTTGTCCCCATGTGCAGTTCCAAACCGTAGACTGGCTTTTTTATGGCAGTTTTGGAGCAGTGGCTTCTTCCTTGCTGAGCTGCCTTTCAGGTTATGTCGATATAGGACTTGTTTTACTGTGTATATAGATACTTTTGTACTTGTTTCCTCCAGCATCTTCACAAGGTCCTTTGATGTTGTTCTGGGATTGATTTAAACTTTTCGCACCAAAGTACATTCTAGGAGACAGAACGCGTCTCCTTCCTGAGTGGTATGACAGCTGCATGGTCCCATGGTGTTTATACTTGCGTACTATTGTTTGTACAGATGAATGTGGTACCTTCAGGTGTTTTGGACATTTCTCCCAAGGATGAACCAGACTTGTTAAGTTTTTTTCTGAGGTCTTGGCTGAATCCACAGGTACACCTCCAATTGACTCAAATTACGTCAATTAGAAGCTTCTGTAGGCATGACATCATTTTATGGAATTTTCCAAGTCAATTTAGTGTATGTGAACTTCTGACCCACTGGAATTGTGATATAGTGAATTATAAGTGAAATAATCTGTCTGTAAACAATTGTTGGGAAAATTACTTGTGTCATGCACAAAGTAGATGTCCTATCCGACTTGCCAAAACTATAGTTAGTCAACAAGAAATGTGTGGAGTGGTTGAAAAACGAGTTTTAATGACTCCAACCTGTCACTTCAACTGTACCTGTTTCAACATCAGAACTCAACAGTTTTTTTTGCTGGCAAAGGCATTCTGTAGAATAGATTGTGTGTAAGCGAATAACATAGTGCTCTGCTTTGACTCTGCATGTTTTGGATAATTTGTGTGAAATCCAAGCTGAGCTTTAGAATCTGTTCCAAATGGCACTCTATTGCCTATGTAGTGTACTACTTTTGACCAGGGCCCTTGTCAAATGTAGTGCACTAGATATGGAATAGGGTGCCATTTGGGGCACAGCCTGGGGAGTCTGTCATGTACGAGTCCCAACGCTGTTTATCTGGAAGCTGCTGGCCACCCGACTGTACGACAGCCAATCTCCACACAGAGCTTTTGAAGTGTGAAACTCCACTATCTGCCATGTTCAATTACTGTACGGCTCAAACAAATGCCTCTGTGCTTCACTGGGCTGAGCGAGAGAGAGCAAGAGAGAGCGAGAGAGAGCGAGAGAAATCTCTGATATCCTACAGTATATGACATCCAGATGATTTTGAACTTGCTTCACAAATAGTGTGACGATTTGAAAACTTCAACCAATGTATAAGGGTCTTTCTATGAACTAGGGTATCAGTGAGGATTTCCTACACTCGACAACTTGTTATAGCTGTTGGTAAGTCATTGATAATAACCTGCCAAGTTTTTCACATCATTACATTAAGATATAAGGGGGTGGGATCATAGCTATATGCAATAAAATCCACAAGTTTATTTAAAGCCTATGTTTAACCCTTTATCATGGTTGGTGTTTTGACGGATTTGTCCAAAATCGTGTGACATGAAACAAAACTTTTCTGTCCTTGCATTTCTGGCAGTGTAAGTTGTCATTATATCATATATTAAGCATTAATCAGTTAAATTAGACATTGAACTTGAACCCTGTAATAATCCTGGATCAAGCTGTCTGACAGTTAAACAGGTCAGGATTCCATAGCCGCAGGCAGAACAGTTGAAACTGGAGCAGCAGCACGGCCAGGTGGACTGGGGACAGCAAGGAGTCATCATGCCAGGTAGTCCTGAGGCATGGTCCTACGGCTCAGGTCCTCCGAGAGAGAGAAAGAAAGAGAGAAAGAGAGAATTAGAGCAGGCTTATTTAAATTCACACAGGACACCGGATAAGACAGGAGAAGTACTCCAGTATAACAAACTGACCCTAGCCCCCCGACACATAAACTACTGCAGCATAAATACTGGAGGCTGAGACAGGAGGGGTCAGGACACACTGTGGCCCCATCCGATGATACCCCCGGACAGGGCCAAACAGGAAGGATATAACCCCACCCACTTTGCCAAAGCACAGCCCCCACACCACTAGAGGGATACCTTCAACCACCAACTTACCATCCTGAGACAAGGCCGAGTATAGCCCACAAAGATCTCCGCCACGGCACAACCCAAAGGGGAGCGCCAACCCAGACAGGAAGATCACATCAGTGACTCAACCCACTCAAGTGACGCACCCCTCATATGGACGGCATGAAAAAGCACCAGTAAGCCAGTGACTCAGCCCCTGTAATAGGGTTAGAGGCAGAGAATCCCAGTGGAAAGAGGGGAACCGGCCAGGCAGAGACAGCAAGGGCGGTTCGTTGCTCCAGAGCCTTTCCGTTCACCTTCACACTCTAGGGCCAGACTACACTCCAGATTACGATGGTCAGTCCAGATGAGGAAAGGGTGTTGAGCTCCCTCAATCCAATGTCTCCACACCTTCAGAGTTTTTACAACAGCCAGCAACTCCCGGTCTACCAAGTCATAGTTTTGCTCCGCCGGGCTGAGCTTCCTCGAAAAGAAAGCGCAGGGGCGGAGCTTCAGTGGCGCGCCCGAGCGCTGTGAGAGCATGGCTACAATCCCAGCTTCGGATGCGTCCACCTCCACTATGAATGCCAAAGAGGGATCAGGATGAGCCAACACGGGAGCCTCGGTAAACAGAGTCCTCAAGCGACAATACGCTCTGTCCGCCTCAGCCGACCACCGCAGCCGCAACGGTCCCCCCTTCAGCAGTAAATGTAAAGGTAAATGGGAGCAGCCATCTGCCCCAAAACCCTGGATAAACCTCCGGTAGTAATTGGCAAACGCTAAAAAACGCTGCACCTCCTTTATTGTGGTGGGAGTCGGCCAATTACTCATGACTGCAATGCGGTCACACTCCATCACCAACCCTGATGTGGAAATGCGATACCCCAGGAAAGAGACGGCCTGTTGGGAGAACAAGCATTTCTCAGCCTTGACGTACAGGTCATGTTCCAACAGTCGCCCAAGTACCCTGCGCACCAGAGACATAAGTACCCTGCGCATCAGAATGTCATCGATATAAGCCACCACACCCTGCCCATGCAGGTCCCTGAGAATCTCGTCTACAAAGGATTGGAAGACGGCTGGAGCATTCTTCAACCCAAACGGCATGACGAAGGTACTCATAATGGCCGGATGTGGTACTAAACGCTGTCTTCCACTAGTCTCCCTCCTGGATACGCACCAAGTTATACTCGCTCCTGAGATCCAGTTTTGTGAAGAAGCATGCTCCGTGAAATTACTCAATCGCCGTGGCGATGAGAGGTAGCGGGTAACTGTATCCCACTGTAATGGAATTTAGACCTCTATAGTCAATGCACGGACGCAGACCTCCCTCCTTCTTCTTCACAAAAAAGAAACTCGAGGAGGCGGGTGACGTGGAGGGCCGAATGTACCCCTGCCTCAGAGATTCAGAGACATATGTTTCCATAGCCACCATCTCCTCTTGTGACAGGGGATACACGTGACTCCTGGGAAGTGTGGCGTTTACCAGGAGGTTTATCACAAAATCCCCTCGTCAATGAGGTGGTAATTGGGTCGCCCTCTTTTTACAGAAGGCAATAGCCAAATCCGCATATTCGGGGGGAATGCGCACGGTGGAGTTTTGGTCTGGACTCTCCACTGTCGTTGCACCGATGGAAACTCCCACACACCTACCCGAGCACTCCTCTGACCACCCCTTTAAAGCCCTCTGTTGCCACGAAATAGTGGGGTTGTGCAAGGCCAACCAGGGAATCCCCAGCTACACTGGAAACGCAGGAGAATCAATGCGGAAGAGACTAATTCTCTCCTGATGACCCCTCCCTGCGTAACCATGTCCAGTGGAGCCGTGGCCTCCCTGACCACACTTGACCCTAATGGTTGACTATCTAGGGAGGGCACCTGGAAGGGTTTGTCCATCTGAACCAGGGGAATCCCTAACCTATGCGCGAAACCGTTGTCCATAAAATTCCCCGCTGCGCCTGAATCTACTAGCGCCCTATGCTGGGAATGGGAGGAAAACTCAGGGAAAGAAATCAACACATACATGTGACCAACAGGGGGCTCTGGGTGATTCTGGTGCTGAATCACCTCAGGTGTCTGAACAGTGCTCGGCCTGCCGTCTCGACATTGAGACGAGCTCCTCCAGCACCGGTCGACAGTGTGCCCTCTCCAACCACACCTGGTGCAAGAAGGGGCTCCTCCTCCGATCGCCCTCGCTGCAGCACCCCCTAACTCCATGGGGGTTGAAGGGGAGGTGCTGGGGGTGGAACCAACAGGACCCGATCCGGACACCCTCGCGTAGCCAGCAAGTTGTCCAACCTTATGGACATGTCCACTAGCTGGTCCAGGGTGAGGGTAGCATCTCTGCATGCTAGCTCCCTGCGGAAGTCCTCACGTAAACTGCACCGATAGTGGTCAATCAGGGCCCTGTCGTTCCACCCCTCGCCGGCGGCCAAGGTCCTGAACTCCAGAACGAAGTCTTGTGTGCTCCTCATCTCCTGCCATAAATGGAACAGATGTTCACTCTAGGTAGTGGCCCCTCGCCGAGTCTGGTCCATCCCAGACCGCGTTGGCCCACTCCAGATCTTTGCCTGACAGGCAGGAGACGAGGGCGTTCACGCTCTCACCTCCTGAAGGAGCCGGGTGAACGTCTGCCAGGTAAAGCTCCAGCTGGAGCAGGAACCCCTTGCACCCGGCAGCCGTCCCATCGTACTCCCTCGAGAGCACGAGCCGTATACCGCTGGGGACGGACGACGCCGGAGAAGGTGGTGTTGCTGGATGGAGTGTGGCTGGTGGAGGGTTAGGGAGGCCACCCCTCTCCCATCTCTCCATCATCGCCATCACTTGATCCATGGCGGTCCCCAGACGGTGGAGAATGGTGGTGTGGTGTTGCACGCGCTCCTCCATGGAAGTGGAGAGTGCGTCAGCTCCTGCTGACTCCATTTTAATGGGTGGGGGATTCTGTTACGTGCCTCCTAAGAGGAGGAAGGCACAGGAGTCAGGAGAGCAAGGAAGTCCCAGTAGCACTGTCGTTTATTAGCAGTCCCAACTCAACAAACAACAGATGGGGGAACACACCCAAACGAAGTCGCCACAGGAATAAACGCAACACATGGAGGAGAAACCTCTACTCCTAATTACGGTCCAAAACGATACAACGACTGTGAGAAAAAAACCTGTGGGGCAAACACGCACCCCTAACATAGCAAACAGCAAATAATCCCGCACAAGGAATAGCAAGCAGCGGAGGTTAGGGGAACTTCACCCCCCGTTCAGCTGAAAAGTTGGCGCAGGGAATTCAAAAATATTCTTTAGAAATATTTAACTTTCACACATTAACAAGTCCAATACCTCAAATGAAAGATAAACACCTTGTTCATCTACCCATCATGTCAGATTTTTAAAATGTTTTACAGCGAAAACACAACATATATTTATGTTAGACCACCACCAAACCAAAGAAAAATGCAGCCATTTTTTCCAGCCAAAGATAAAATCACAAAAGCAGTATTAGAAATAAAATGAATCACTAACCTCTTGAAAAGCTTCATCAGATGACAGTCATATGACATGTTACACAGTACATTTATGTTTTGTTCGATAATATGCATTTTTACATCCACAAATCTCGGTTTACATTGACGCCATGTTCAGAAATTCCTCCAAAATATCCAGAGGAATTATAGAAAGCTACGCCAGATAACAGAAATACTCATCATAAACTTTGACTAAAGATACATGTTCTACATATAATTAAAGATATTAGGTCAAAGTTCACAGCAAATGCTCCATTACACTTTCCACTGAATGAGGACATCTAGTGGAAGGCGTAGGAAGTGCTTCCAGATCCATATCTTGTTGGGAAAGGAGGGGGCGATGACGTCAATGTTGCCCCAACTTTCAGAATTTCAAAACTTGTTTGGAAGATTGCCTGCCCTATGAGTTCTGTTATACTCACAGCCAGTGACTCAGCCCCTGTAATAGGTTTAGAGGCAGAGAATCCCAGTGGAAAGAGGGGAACCGGCCAGGCACAGTTTTAGAAACTTCAGAGTGTTTTCTATCCAATAGTAATAATAATATGCATATATTAGCAATCTAGGACAGAGTTTGATGCAGTTCACTATGGGCACGCAATTCATCCAAAGTGAAAATACTGCCCCCTATGCCCAACAAGTTAATAAACCCACCGAAATTAAATAGTAGGACACAGGTGTAAAGACAAAACAGACAGACACAAACGAAAAGGAAAAATGGATTGGTGGCAGCTAGTAGGCTGGCGACGACGACCGCCGAGCACCGCCCGAACAGGGAGAGGAGCCACCTTCGGTGCAGAACGAGCAATAAGGATGTCTATTGTGGGTGGGGTAAGATTCTCAAAACCAAATGAAAACGGCTCCCGAGTGGCGCAGCAATAGACTTTATAAACTGGTTACCAACATAATTAGAAGAGTATAAAAAAATGTTTGGGTCATACCCGTGGTATATGGTCTGATATACCATTGGCTTTCAACCAATCAGCATTCAGGGTTCGAACCAAGTTTATAAATATAAATAAATCTCCTTTGCACATGTGCATAACTATAGATAAATCCGACAGGACAGTTTGAGAGATGAAAGTTCCTTGGTGTCCACATCACCTACGAGCTATCATGGTCCAAACACACCAAGACAGTTGTGAACAGGGCACGACAACACCTTTTTCCCCTTAGGAGACTGAAAAGATTTGGCATGGGTCCCAAGATTCTCAAAAACTAATACAGCTGCACCATCGAGAGCATCCTAACCAGTTGCAACACCGCCTGGTATAGCAACTACTCGGTATCTGACCGTAAGGCACTACAGAGAGTAGTGCGTACGAACCGGTACATCACTGGCGCCAACCTTCCTGCCATTCAGAACCTATATACTAGGCAGGGTCAGAGGAAAGCCCGAAAAATTGTCAAAGACTCACCCAAGTCATAAACTGTTCTCTCTGCTACGGCACGGCAAGCGGTACCGGAGCGCCAAGTCTAGGACCAAAAGGCTCTTTAATAGCTTCTACCCTCAAGCCATAAGACTGCTGAACAATTAATCAAATGGCCGCTGGACTATTTACGTTGACCCCGCCCCCCCATTTGTTTTTACACTGATGCTACTGTTTATTATCTATGCATAGGCACTTTACCCCTACCTACATGTACAAATTACCTTGACTAACCTGTACCTCCTCACATTGATTCGGTACCGGTACCCCCTGTATATAGCCTTGTTTGTACTTTAGTTTATTTGGTAAATATTTTCTGAACTCTTTCTTGAACGGCATTGTTGGTTAAGGGCTTGTAAAGTAAGCATTTCACAGTAAGGTCCACTACACCTGTTGTATTCGGGCACATGTGACAAATAAAGTTTGATTTGATTTCACTGGGATGAACATAAAAACTAATGTTAGGCTATTTTCTGGCACTTGAAACAAGGACAAATATTCTATTATTATTAGTATTATCATAAAACAGGCTGATGTCCATTCAGGGCTAGATGGGAGTTCAGGGGCAATGATAGACTGCAGCCCAGGTCATTTGTGATGAAGGAAGGCAGAGAGCGTAGAGGAGAGGACAGGAGAGGAGAGGGCTGCACGGTGGCACCACTGATGAATGGATGTGAGAGAAAACAGAACAATGAGAGATAAAAAAAACACTGCATCCTAAACCCGGAGACCAGCCAGTAAGTGAGGTGAGGTTTTAATGGCAGTATTTACCCAAAATAACTTTCCTTGGCGGGGGATCTAAAGAACGAGCGGGTGGCCATCGCCTCTGACTACAGAACATTGGCCGTTATTTTCTGTTCATTTTCCGACGGTTCTACACGTTGAATCGCTCACATTCGTTATGGTGTGTTTGTTGCTAGCGTGCCAGGGTCCTATCAATGCATCTGTCGATGTTGTTTAACCATGTCAGTCAAGAAACTACGCCATTTGTACTCATTTAGGACATGCACTGTGCAAATAAATAATAAATCCATGTTGGGGAATAATCAGAATTGGTGGGTAACATAGATCAGATGTTTTATTTTCATGATATGCTTATGAGTTATTTCTCATAAGAATGTATTTTGTTGTACTATAGTGGTGGCCATTTGCAGTTATCTGTTCTATGTCAAGACTAAGTTGCATGGGCCGCAGAGAGGGGAGAGGTCAAGGTGTCATCACGTGTAAACATATCTTTTGCTCCACTGTGTCTGTGTGCCAGTCACTCCCTAAGTTTCCCATCGGGGAGAGGAGGATGGCAGTGTCTGGAATCATTCTATGCTACAATTTGATATATGCCTGTTGATATGGAGGATTGGTTTATGGTTCTGGGTTTGAGTAAGGAGACAATGCTGAACAATTTATTATGTATATGCTGTCTGACTATGTGTGTTCTTTGCTATTAAAGAATCTCAGTTGCAATGTAGAGGGGGCTCTCAGAGAATTCATTGATAGACACTGAATTGATCTGAGAGTCACAGGGTTGTGATAGAGCTCATATAATTAAAGATGGACTTTGATAACTAACTCTGACCTGTGTTGTGGTTTGCTCCCATGATTTGGTAAATAGAGGAAATTTCCACGACATCCACTACAGTTCTCTTCTGCCACAGTGACCTGGACCATATGCAGCCCTATACTGATTGACTAAACGGAATGCCTGCTCTCTGCAGGGTCTGTATGTGTGTCTCGGGGATGGGTTTTAAAACTTTTTTTAAATCTCTCAAACCATTTCAGCCAACCACTACTGTTTTGCTCAAGCGAGGTTCCACTGGGTTGCTGACTCTCTGTGGGGGAAAATGTACAAATAACTGGTTGCTTATGGCTCCGGAGTGGTGCAGCGGTCTAAGGCACTGCATCTCAGTGCTAGATGTGTCACTACAGACCCTGGTTCAATTCCGGGATTTATCACAACTGGCTGTGATTGGGAGTCCCATAGGGCGCGTCGTCCGAGTTAGGCTTTGGCCGGAGTAGGCCGTCATTGTAAATAAGAATTTGTTCTTAACTGACTTGCCTAGTTAAATAAATACAAATAAAATACTCCATCACACATGCACACACTCCACCAGCCCTGTGGAACAGAGCAGGAAGACTTCTATTACATCCATTATATTTACCCTGGCAGATCTCCATTACAGCATTCCCCCCATCACAGCCAACAACGTCAGCCATCTGTTTGATTTCCTATACTACCACCGCACAGTGGGGACACACTGTGTCACACAAACACACAGCCGTCAATTCCGGCCTTGTCTCGATGAATGAGAAGAAGTATAGATGGGAGCAGGGAAGGCCATTCAGATGGATAGGAACATGGCCACTAAGTGCGTTGCGCTGCTCTGGTACTGACACAAATGATAGAGACAGAAAACAACCCCTGACAGAGAGCAAAACTAATGACCAGGATGTGGATGTGGAGAGGAACACAATAGCTCTCCTCCACCATTATAATCCTCTAATCACACACTACTGGACGCCACCATCAGGACCTCACGTACACACACACACACACACACACACACACACACACAGTCTGATTAGACTGTGTCCCTCCGCCCACTGTGACACACTGATGAGTCACCTCTAAAACAGAGAGGGAAGGAGGGAGAAATGTGGTGATACGGAGAGGGTGTGACAGAGAAGGCAGCGGAGAGAGGGAGGGTGGATAGAGAAAATGAAAAGGGGAGTGTGACAGTGTTCAAGTGAGTGAGAATGAAAGACAGAGGTACAGATAGAAAGTGAGAATGAAAGAGGGCGATACAGAGGGCACCAGAGGAGACAATCAGAGCCCTTGTCTGAAGGTGCGAAAAACAGGCTGTGACACTGCTGGGGACAGGATTAACTGATTCCCCTGTTCTGTCACACCACCACCATCAGTACAGGACAATTAAAACATCTGTCACCCTGACTGGCCAGAGGATGAGTCCCAAATGGCTCCCTATTGCCTATATAGTGCACTACTTTTGACTTTTTGGTCAAAAGCAGTGCACTATATAGGGAATATGGTGCCATTTGGGATGAACTCCATGCCCCCCTCACTGACCAGAAAGAGTGTGATGGGAAAGAGCTCCGGCCACAGTCAATAGGAGAGTGTGTCTGTATAACTAATACGATATGAGTCGTGTAATATTCAGACTGAACTGGGTGCCTGCCCACTGCATATGAGGTTCAGAAAGGTCAATATTTCTGTTACTGTCTGGAACACACTCATAATGACCTAAGTGTGCATTTTGGGACTTCAAATGGTGGTTTCTGCTCTGATTCAGAGAACGAGTGGCGTGGGGGATGGGGTCTTATGGTCGTTATCAGAGGAATCCAGAGTGGGGTTGTGTGGAAGTCTTGCTCACACACACACACACACACACACACACACACACACACGCACACACGCACAGGCACACAGGCACACACACACACACAAACAGGAAATGCCTAATGTCAGTGTTAACTCAGCACAGCTTTTTGATAATTCCAAGCAAGTGCTGCTGTGATTTAATCAAGCTGTTTATCGATGTGAGGCACTTCCTCACACGCCCGCTCTCCCGACACACTCATTAGATAAGAGCTGTATAACAAGGGGCTGGGGGGGGATTATTTAAGATACTCTTTGAAGAAGTAAGAAGTAGGGTTTCAGATGGTTTCGGAAGATGGGCAGGGGCTCTGCTGTCCTAGCTTCAGGAGGAAGCTGGTTCCACCATTGGGGTGGCAGGACAAGAGAGGAGAAGAGCTTGGACTGGGCTGAGTTCTTGCTGCTCCGTAGGCAAGTACCATAGTCTTGTGGTGGATGTGTGCTTGAACTGGAAGCCAGTGGAATGTGTGGAGGAATGGGGTGACATGGGAGATCTTGAGAAAGTTGAACACCAGGTGAGCTGTGGCGTTCTGGAAAAAATGCAAGGGTTTGATGGCACAAGCAGAGAGCCCAGCCAACAGCGAGTTGGAGTAGTCCAGACGGGAGATGACAGATGCCTGGATTAGGATCTGTGCCGCTTCCTGTGTGAGGTTGTCCAGGGTCACTCCAAGGTTCTTTGCACTCTGGGAGGGGGACAGGATGGTGTGGATGGTGCACTCTGGGAGGGGGACAGGATTGTCAACCGTAATGGAGAGGTCTTGCAGCAGGCAGGCCTTCCCCGGGAGGAAGAGCAGCTCCTTTTTGTCGATGTTGAGCTTGAGGTAGGCTGACATCCAAGCTGAGATATCTGCCAGGCATGCAGAGATGCGGGTCACCACCGGTGTGTCACAAGAGGGAAGGAGAAAAGTAGTTGAGTATCATCCGCATAGCAATGAGACGCCCTGCTCTGAGAGAGAGGAAAGGAGGATCTGATGGTTCACAGTGTCGAAGGCAGTGGAGAGATCTAGGAGGATGAGAACAGAGGAGAGAGAGTCAGCTTTGGCAGTGCGGAGAGCCTCCGTGAAAAAGAGGAGAGCCGTCTCAGGTGAGTGACCCGTTTTGAAGCCTGACTGGTTAAGGTCAAGAAGATTGTTTTGAGAGAGATAGTGAGAGAGTTGGTCAGAGACATCACACTCAAGTGTTTTGGAAAGAAAAGAAAGAAGGGATACCAGAGGGGAAGACCAAGCCGGCCGGGAGCAAAGGGGACAGAGTGAGCCTAGGATGTGGAAAGGGATGAGAGTGGGGTCGAAGAGGCAGACTCAGGAGACAGGAGGGAGAATGATTTAGCAGAAGGGAGAGATGATAGGATGGAAGAGGAGAGAGTAGTGGGAGAGAGAGAGCAAAGATTGCGACGGCACATGACCATCTGGGTAAGGGCTGAGTGGTTAGGGTTGGATGAGAGGGAGAGAAAAGGAAACAAAGTAGTGATCAAATACCTTGAGGGAGTTTGCAGTGAGATTAGTAGGCAAACAGCCTCTAGTAACGATGACGTCAAGCGTATTGCCTTTCTTGTGAGTGGGAGGGAACTGGGTAAGTGTGAAGTCAAAAGAGGCCAGGAGGGTAAAGAAAGAGGTGGAAAGAAATTATTTGAAGGCAGACGTTGGGAAGTTGATGTCGCCCAGTACAATGAGAGGTGAGCCATCGCCAGGAAATTAGCTCATCAAGGTGTCAAGCTCATTGAAGAACTCTCTAAGGGCACCTGGTAGGCGACAACAACAACAATGTTAAGCTTGAGTGGACAAGTGGCAGCGACAGTATGGAATTCAAATGAGGAGATGGACTGATGAGTGAGGGAGAAAGGTGAAAATCTCTACTTGTGTGACACCACCGCGATGACCAGATGCTCTCGGACGATGAGAGAACACGTAGTCAGTTGAAGAGAGAGCAGCTGGAGTTGCAGTGTTCTCCGGGGGGATCCATGTCTCCTTCAGGGCCAAAAAGTGTAGGGACTGAAGGGCAGCATAAGCTGAGGTGAACTCAGGGTTCTTGACCGCAGATCGGCTGGAGACCAGGAATACCACATGGGCTGTGCACGCAGGGTACACCAAATTAGAAGGGTTGCAGCCAAGGGTTGGGGAGCGTCTGTAAAGCCTACAGGTAGCGATCGAACAGGTATAGAAAACACACACAAAATAGCTAAATGAGATCATCTGAAAATAACTAGGTAAGATACTCAAGTGAGTGAGTGGTGTAAAGCCTTCCTGTCTTTCTTTCCTCCAAGAACTCCGCAGAACAATTCACCAGAACCTTCTTTGTTTTGGCGAAGGTCCCCATTCTCACTGGGAAAGGAGCTATTAATATAGCTGTCACACAGACAGACACACACACACACACACACACACACAAATATACATACATTACCACAGTACACATTTTACACACATGAAATTTCCATCAAACTGAAAGTGGGATAAATACTAAATATTTGTTCCCAGATAGATCCCTGCTGCTGATGGTTACAGAGGGTGTTAGCGTGGAGGGGCAGGCAGGGGAACTGCTTTGATATACAGTTGAGCAGCGTGTCGAGGAGGGGAGGCATGGGAATTGCAGGGGGATAGGGCCTGACTAATTGAATGTCTGTTCTGTGTTATGTAATATATCTTAATCAGGACAGAAGGCATATACACAGACACACACAAACACTACAACAGACAGCAGCGAGTCTATCCTATCCTATCTTCCCTGGCATGACATCACACAGAGAGGGTGGGGACAAACAAGTCCAAACACACATACAGTACTAGCTAGATAGATACTGCCATGGAGACAATAGTCCTCAACGAGCAGTAACGACAAACGTACATTTAACCCACAGATACACAAACAATCCTCCATAGAGGGGCAGCAGTTCGCCTAGCGGTTAAGAGCGTTGGGCCAGTAACTGCAAGGTTGCTGGTTTGCAATCCCTGAGGTGGTAAAATCTGCCCTTCTGCCTTTGAGAAAGGCAGTTAACCCACATCAACAACTGTTCCCCGGGCGCTATGGATGTTGATTAAGGCAGACCCCAGAATGACTGTGAACTGAGGGACCAATCAGGCTGTGTGTGGAGTGGTCAGTCAGATAGCACCAGACTCATCAGTAATCAGGCAGAGATGTCAGGAGGACAGGATTAGAGTGTGAACACACACGGCTATGATCTCAGGTCCACAATATAACCTTACTGTCACGTTCTGACCTTAGTTCCTTTGTTTTGTCTTTGTTTTATGTGTACTAGTATACACGCCTGTAAGTCACGGTTGTTCGTGTACGTGAGTTATTTTCTGGACTGTTTAGTTCCCCTGTGTTTTGGGGCATTTGTTTTGAGTGGTGTCTGTTTTCACCTGGTTGGTGAATAAAGAAGTAGCGCCACTCTGAACTCTCTGCCTCCTGCATCTGACTCCTTCCTCTACCACACCCCGGGCATTACAGAATCACCCACCACCAAAGGACCAAGCAGCGTGGTAACGGGCAGCAGCAGCGATCCCAGGACTCCTGGACATGGGAGGAGATCCTGGATGGCAAGGGACCCTGGACACAGGCTGGGGAATATCGCCGCCCCAAGGCAGAGCTGGAGGCAGCGAAAGCTGAAAGGCGGCGGTATGAGGAGGCAGCACGGCAGCGCGGCTGGAAGCCCGAGAGGCAGCCCCAAAAATGTATTGGGGGAGGGCACACGGGGAGTGTGGCGAAGTCAGGTAGGAGACCTGCACCAACACCCCGTGCTTACCGTGGAGAGAGAGGGACCGGGCAGGCACCGTGTTATGCCATGAGGCGCACGGTGTCCCCGGTGCGCAGGCATAGCCCGGTGCGGTACATAGCAGCGCCTCGTATCGGCCGGGCTAGGTTGGGCATCGAGCCAGGTGCCATGAAGCCGGCTCAGCACATCTGGTCTCCAGTGCGTCTCCTCGGGCCGGGATATATGGCACCAGCCCTACGCATGGTGTCCCCGGTTTTCCAGCACAGCCCAGTGTGGGCTATTCCACCTCGCCGCACTGGCCTGGCTGCGGGGAACATTCAGCCAGGTAGGGTTGGGCAGGCTCGGTGCTCAAGAGCGGTCTATCCAGTGCCACCTCCACGCACCAGCCCTCCGGTGGAAGCCCCCCGCGCCAGGTTGTCTCTCCGTCTCCTCCCTACAGGTGCTCCCGCTGCTCAGCGCTGCCAGAGTCTTCCTCCTGCCCAGCCCTACCAGAGTCTCCCGTCTGTCCGGAGCTGCCAGAGTCTCCCGTCTGTCCTGAGCTGCCAGAGTCTCCCGTCTGTCCTGAGCTGCCAGAGTCTCCCGTCTGCCCTGAGCTGCCAGAGCTGCCCATCTGTCCTGAGCTGCCAGACCCGCCCGTCTGTCCTGAGCTGCCCGAGCCGCCAGTCAGCCAGGAGCTTCCAGAGCTACCAGTCAGCAAGGAGCTGCCAGAGCCGCAAGTCAGCCAGGAGCTGCCATATCTGCCAGTCAGCCAGGAGCTGCCATATCCGCCAGTCAGCCAGGAGCTGCCAGAGCCACCAGTCAGCCAGGAGCTGCCAGAGCCGCCAGTCATCCAGGAGCTGCCATAGCCGTCAGTCAGCCAGGAGCTACCAGAGCCGTCCGTCACGCCGGCGCTGCCAGAATCGCCCTTCACTCCGGAGCTGCCGGAGTCTCCCGTCCGTCCGGTGCTGTACATTCGGGACCCGGGGCTAGGGTCCCCAGTCCGAGGTCGGCGGCGAGGGTTGCCGTTTTTAAGAGGCCACGGAGGCGGATAAAGAGGCAGAGAAAAACTATGGTGAAGTGGGGTCCACGTCCCGCGCCAGAGCCGCCACCGCGGACAGACGCCCACCCAGACCCTCCCCTATAGGTTCAGGTTTTGCGGCCAGAGTCCTCACCTCTGGAGGGGGGTACTGTCACGTTCTGACCTTAGTTCCTTTGTTTTGTCTTTGTTTTATGTGTACTCGTATATACTCGCCTGTAAGTCACGTTTTTTCGTGTATGTGAGTTATTTTCGGGACTGTTTAGTTCCTCTGTGTTTTGGGGCATTTGTTTTGAGTGGCATCTGTTTTCATCTGGTTGGTGAATAAAGAAGTAGCGCTACTCTGAAACTCTCTGTCTCCTGCGTCTGACTCCTTCCTCCACTACACCCCGGGTATTACACTTACTAGGGACAGTTTGCAGTCACCACACGCAGCACAGTGGTAGGTGTGTGTGTGCGTGAGTGCAGACAGTCTACATAGGAGTAAAGAATTTCTGCATTTCCCCATCGTCTCATAATGGAAGTGAGCGTGTGGAGACATGAGGTCATCTGGGAGGTAGATGGGTTTCATTATAAAAGTGGCAGCAGGTCCATTGAAAAACACCATTATTCTGCTGTTATCCGCGAGAACCTCACACACACTGAGTAGAAACGCAGTGAAATGACTCCAGTCTCTGACTCTGACTGGGGTGGAAACATTATTTGCTATCTACCTCTAGCTGGGAAAAAAAATGGCCTATCTATCTTTGACTGGGTTGTAAACAGCCTTGGCTAACCAGTTCCAGACAGAATATAATGGCCTTCAATTGCCATTTCTGCCAAAACGCCCTTCATTTGTCGTAAATAGTGTGCAGCAGTGTGCATGCTTGAATCCGTCAGATACGTAAGCATTTGTTTACATGCCAAGGCCTATCCTCTTTGCTTTTTTACTTCAAAAACATCTTTAACCCTAACCAATCCTATTTTTAACAGTGAGTTGTATTTGTTGAGAGTTGACTCCCTGGCGAGTGGGGCTTCCGTATGTTCAGTATTTGTTTACCCAGTCATTACAGCCCTCTCCACTCTGTGTGAGTACAGTGATGCCTTAGCGGGCGCTGTCACACCCCCGTCTCCATCTCCATCGCCACGGGGAACAGCTGCCACAGGGGGGAGAGCAGGGTAACAGGAAATTAGGAGTGTGACAAGATAAGACCTGACGTTCATCTGATACTGTTCCCTGGTAACCAGTAGACGAGAGGAGAGGGACACAAAAACAGTGAGGGGGAACAGGACCTGATAAAGGAGTACAGGGAGTACACCTGGACAACATCAGCAATAAACTGACTAGACACCAGTACTGAGCTCATTTACAGCCACTCAATACTAGCACAGACACATTTACATAACACTCAGGGATATATCCAAGAATCACATAAACTGCCCTCCTCTCACATGTATTTAAAAGACAGCTATAATAGACAGTATTTTGGCGCACTTCACATAAAACAATCCAGATCATTGTAGCCAATAACTCAAATGACCCATGATTACAGGGAAGGTGTTTGCAGTATTTTTTAAATCTTATTCAACAGAATTGATCCTCATTTTCTCCTGAACTTCCATGACGATTCTGAAGACACATTCCTTTTAAGGCCATATTCCCTGGTTGTTTCCTTCCATGCCTGGTTGGTGACAGATATTTCACGAGTCGGTCGTTCCTCAAAATAGAGGCAGGGAGATACAGTATGCGGCAGGGGGCCTGTCTTTTACTGTGCGTGGTGGATTTTCGTGTATCAGCACGCGCTGATAAAACGTTATTAAAAGCAGCCATCTGAGCGTAGGAAAACACAATGAAAATCTGTCAGCGATTTCCCTGATTTCAATCTCAGTCTCAGTCCAACTGGGCTCATGATGATTAACATCAACCGCCCGAGATGGGGGAATCCTCAATTAGTCATTTTCAGGGAAATGTTTCCATTCGTATTGTAATTTAGCTGTTGATGCAAACAGTAGCTCAGTTGGTAGAGCAAGACGCTTGTAATGACAGCATAATATCATTTTTTGGGATATTACTTGTAAGATATTACTGCACTGTCGGAGCTAGAAGCACAAGCATTTCACTACACCTGCAATAACATCTGCTAATCACGTGTATGTACCAATAAAATTTGATTTGAGACATAATGGCTTTGATTCCTGGGACCACCCATTCGTGAAATTGATCCACGTATGACTGTAAGTTTCTTTCGATAAAAGCATGTGCTTAATGGCATATGTAATGATTAGATTCTATAATTTCTCCCCCCATATTTCCTCTCTCTTTGTTCCCCATTTTTCCTTCATCCTTCCATTTTTTTCAGTCACACCGCCCATGCATGACTTCATCGAAGGGATCATGATGCCAGCCCTGACTCCATGCAACCAATCACGCTAAACTAACTGGTACAGTATACACTGAGCATACAGAAACTTAAGAACACCTGCTCTTCCCATGACATAGACTGACCAGGTGAACCCAGATGAAAGCTATGATCCCTCATTGATGTCACCTGTTAAATACACTTCAATCAATGTAGATGAAGGGGAGGAGACAGGTTGAAGAAGGTTTTTTAAGCCTTGAGGCAATTGAAACATGGATTGTGTATGTGTGCCATTCAGAGGGTGAATGGGCAAGACAAAATGTTTAAGTGTCTTTGAACAGGGTATGGTAGCAGGTGCCAGACGCACCAGTTTGAGTGTCTCAAGGACTGTAACACTGCTGAGTTTTTCACGCTCAACTGTTTTTTTGTGTGTATCAAGAATGGTCCACCACCCAAAGGACATCCAGCCAACTTGACACAAGTGTGGGAATCTTTGGAGTCAACATGGGCCAGCATCTCTGTGGAAAGCTTTCGACACCTTGTAGAGTCCATGTCCTGACGAATTAAGGCTATTCTGCAACTCAATCTTAAAGTGTTCCTATTGTTTTGTAGTATATATTTTGTCTCTATGTGTTTCCTAATTTTCTTTCGGTTTGCAAGGGAAGCCAGTTTGGATTTGGATTTTGGATTTGGCCAATTCTGAGCTAACCATGAATTTATACATTGTGTTCTTTGCCTGAGAGGATGGATGTTCAATACGTAGATGTAATAGGTTAACGCTAACAAACTGGTTCATCATTGCCAATGCGAGGAAGTTTGGCTAGCAAGCATTTGAGCCAGGTAACCTAGTCTAGGACAACAAGAACTAAAAGTGTGTACCGTATGACAGTCAGACTGTTTTGACAACATGAAAGAGAGGAGGATTGCATTGGCATTCCTACAAGTAGAGTCACCGTGTTTTTTTTCCACACACGCACACTCACATCAGTACAATGGAAAGCCACTAATACAGTGTCATAAGTTGACACTGTATTAGACTGAGCATGTACTCAACCGATATGGGCTATAGGAGGGGAATTCAGATCTGAGTTAAGTGATCTTAAATGGAACTGTATTTCCTTTTTGTGCGATTTTCTCTCTATGTGTATTATGACCTTGGGCTTAAGCATGGGGGAAACACATGTGCCAGCCAGCTATTCGTTTTGGGTAGAGATCAATTGAGGTGTGGCAGAGGTGTGTCTACAGCGATGCGTATTCTGACCTTGACTTGATTACCTAATAATTCCACCACCTTTATAAGTCCGCACAACCTGTCAGTTCCACGTGGAAAAACCTCAACTTTCTTTTTTCCCGATAACTCTAAGAGACTTACTCAGAAAGACTCACAGCTGTAATCACTGTAAATGTTGATTCTGACATGTAATGACTCAGGGGGTTGAATACTAATCTAATCAAGATATATTTGCTTGTTTTGTTGTTTTATTTTACAAATGTTTTTTTTTTTAATCCCACTTTGACAGAGTATTTTGTGTAGATCATTTATAAAAAATGACAATGAAATCTATTTTAATCAAACTTTGTAAAACAACAAAATGTGGAAAAAGTAAATTGGTGTGAATACTCACTGAAGGCACTGTAGGTTGTAATAGGGCTTTTTGTGATTTTACCCACCCATCGCTACTGCTATATCCTCACTCACATCTTCATGTGATTAATGTTTCCCTTTTACCTCTTGGCAGTATTTTGATGTTTGGATGGAAAATTTATACAAATGAAACTGTCTATTTCTCAGGCCAAGAATCTAGAATATGCATATAATTGTCAGATTATGATGGAAAACACTCTAAAGTTTCCAAAACTGTCAAAATATTGTCTGTGAGTATAACAGAACTGATATTGCAGGCGAAAACCTGAGGAAAATCCAACCCGGAAGTGCTGTTTTTCCTGAAAGCTCTCTGTTCCATTGCCTGCCTTCGCTCCATTTAAAGGGATATCAACCATATTACTTTTCTTATGGCTTCCCCATGGTGTGAACAGTCTTTAGACATAGCTTCAGGCTTTTATTTTGAAAAATGAGCAGGAAAGATCACATCGCGTCATTGTATGGCTGGGTGCCAGCAGCTTGGAGCAGACATTTCTCTCTCTCTCCTATTGAAGAAGCTACGGTCCCGGTTGAAATATTATCGATTATATATTGTAAAAACAACCGGAGGATTGATTATAAAAATGTTTGACATGTTTCTACGAACTTTACGGATACTATTTGGAATTTTGGTCTGCGATGTCGTGACAGCTCGAGCCTGTGGATTTCTGAACATAACGCGCCAACTAAATGTAGGTATTTTGGATATAAAAATAATCTTTATGGCAAAATAGGAACATTTGTTGTTTAACTGGGAGTCTCGTGAGGGCAAACATCCGAAGATCATCAAAGGTAACCGATTCATTTTATTGCTCTTCTGACTTTCGTGACCAATCTACTTGGCTGCTAGCTGTTTGTAATGTTTTTCCTACTGAGAGAGATGTCCTTATATAAACGCTTGGTATGCTTTCGCCGAAAAGCTTTTTTGAAATCTGACACGCCAGGTGGATTAACAACAAGCTAAGCTGTGTTTTGCTATATTGCACTTGTGATTTCATGAAAATGTAATATTTTTTGTAATTTAATTTGAATTTGGCGCTCTGCAATTTAGCGGATGTTGACAAAAATGATCCCGCTAACGGGATGGGTGCATCAAGAGGTGTTAACTGAATAATGGAGAGTAGGCTTAAATTAATACACAGAAAAACCGTTGGCTACTACATAGTGAAAGCTTGGCCCAATACCAAAGGCTATTCGGGGCGTATAGTGAGGTAGTGACATAGAAAGGACCACTATGGCTTACATGCAGCTGTTGCAGTTGTTGATTTTCCAATTGTGTTGTCACAGTGGAGAGCAGCTCCCAAAGGGGAGTTGATGAGGCAGAATTTTCCCGTCCACCACATGTTACCCAGCAGGACTTGTAGAATGACAAGTTACGGTAAAAAAAGCCTGCACGGCAACGCTACGCTCGATGTTTAAAATGTATCAGTTGAAAAAGAAAAGGAGAGCCGCGCACTCCAGGACCTCAAATCCAATGTTTCGACAGACAAGCTGTATTCATCAGGGTATCTGTCGAAACGTTGGATATTAGGTTATTCAATTATTGCATCTGAGCTCCTAGTGTGTGAGGCACTCCTTTTCTTTTTCAAGTGTTCTACTCTGCTAGCCAGCACCTTACCTAAACAGGTGTGCCTTTCTTTCGCCTCCAGATTAAAATGTATCAGTTTTCATTTCTGATTACAAATGCCAGCCTGGTTTGAAGGGAGGAAGAGAATTGGTAGTGACAGGTGATCTTCGACTCAGTGGACATGACGCCAAAACCTCAGACAGGTATCCCTTCTTTCTGTCTTTTCCAAAACACTTGGCGTGCTGTCTCTGACCAACTCTCTCGCTATCACTCTCAGAACAATCTTCTTTACCCAGCCAGGCTTCAAAACGGGTCACTCAACTGAGACTGCTCTCCTAATTGTCACAGAGGTTCTCCACACTGACAAAGCTGACTCTCTCCTTTCTCCTTATCCTCCTAGATCCATCCGCTGCCTTTGTAAACCATCAGATCCTCCTCTCCACCCTCTCAGGTTTGGGTGTCTCAGGCTCTGTACACTGTTGGATTGCATCCTACCTGGCAGGCCGCTCATACCAGGTGATGTGGAGAGGATTTGTATCTGCACCATGTACTCCAACCACTGGTGTCCCCCAGGGCTCAGTTCTAGGCCCTCTCCTCTATGCTCTATACACCAAGTCACTCGGCCCTGTCATATCCTCATATTGTCTCTCCTTTCACTGCTATGCAGATGACACACAACTACTTTTCTCCTCCCCCCCTTTCTGACACCCCGATGGCGACATGCATCTCGTGCCTGGCAGATCTCTCGGCCTGGATGTCGGCTCACCACCTCAAGCTCCATCTCGACAAAACAGAGCTTCTCTTCCTCCCGGGGAAGGTCTGCCCGCTCCAAGACATTGCAGAGTACCTACCCATCTTCCAATAACATCTGAAACCCTACCTCTTCAAAGAGTGTCTTAAATAATTCCACACCACTTAACCCTCTCGCACCCACTCCTCACCCCTTTTGTGAACTAACACTCACACTTTACTTTTTCACCCCCCTTTCTAGGGAAAGTTAAGGGGGGATACTGAGTCAGTTGTACAACTGAATGCATTCAACTGAAATGTGTCTTCCGCATTTAACCCAACCCATCTGAATCAGAGAGGTGCGGGGGGCTGCCTTAATTGACATCCATGTCTTCAGCACCCAGGGAACAGTGAGTTAACTGCCTTGCTCAGGGGAAGAATGACATATTTTTACCCTGTCAGCTCAGGGATTTGATCCAGCAACCTTTCGGTTACTGGCCCACCACTCTAATACTAGCTCTGACTTTGCTGACAGCTACTTTATTGAGGAAAAATGTACTTAGTATGACTGAGATATGTGGTTTTCCCACCTGGAATTGGATAAGAGCATCTGCTAAATGATTATATGCGTGTGTAGCTAAAAGCTTTGTCTTATTAGTACGAAACCTCTCATCAGTAAGCACTTCCGATAATGGAGAAAAGTACTGGAACCTCTCCTTCAGTAGCTCTAAACCATTCACAGGCTCTGATCAATACTCCTATAAAGGCGACAGACGAAGTTCCATTTTCTCTTTGTCTCTTTCTCCTCCATCTCTGACCTTCTCACAAGTACCTCACAAGTGGTTTTGACAATTATATAAATGAGTGCTGAAGGCTCAGCTGGAGAGCACTCGGCTAGGGGATGTGGGAGGTGCCCCCCCCCCACACACACACACACACTTCACCTCTATAGTTTTATGGAATATGAATCTCACATGAGTTTTACAGTGGTCCAGTCAGTCTGTCATGTTTATGGGGTGTCAGTGAGCCCTATGTGTTTGTCCACACTTGGGTAAGATGTTTCATGTTCAAAGATACATCGCTTTCTAAATGTTGACATAGGACTTTGATCACACACACACACACACACACACACACACACACACTACCGTCATGGAAGAACTTCAGCATAATCGATTCACAGTCAAAAGTTTTTCTCACAGATTTTCTCTCGAGCTCAGGGGTCAGACAGATTTCATTAGATTCCCTCTCATCATTATGAAAGCAGCAGAAACAGTTTGGCGTGTCCGAGGTCAAAACTTTACAATGATTTAAATGACATAATGAAGCAGGACATTAGTGGTGAATAATGGCTTAAGTTATTAGAAAGATGTGGTGACATTCATTGCACCATTAAAATACATTCAAATGATGCCAAATGTAATGTCAATGACTGGCCACTTAAGCTTTCAGATAATTAAGAGAAAGAGAGCGAATGTGTTTATTCTGAATCCATGCCACCAGAAATATGTTTGTATCTTCCAGTAAGAGGAGTTGATTTGAAGGAGAGCAGCTCTTTATCACTTCATAACAACACCTCTACACCTGGCAATCCTTACGCCTCAAAACACTTTCTTCAGCGGACCATTTTGGAACCCCCCCCCAAGGAGTGTGTGGATGTAAAGGAAGCGGTGTGAGACTAACCTTTGATAAAATTTGATTTGATTTGACCTCCTCTTCCGTGTGTCCCTGTCCAGCCCTGCAGTCTGTCTCAGAGCGACTCTGTCTCTCTCTCTCAGTGGGGCCTCAGGCTCACCACTGGGCCCCGCCACTACAGAGGTAGCACAGAGAATCAACATGTCACACCTAATAACACACCGCACTCGCTTACTGTTATGGTCTAACACACATATTCCACTCTGCTTTCCTCCATCGTTTTCCTTTCCTCCATCCTCTCTTTCCCTGTGCCTGTTTAAAAGTCTGTCATACAGAAGTAGTCTCTGTCTGCGTCCCAAATGGCAGCCTATTCCCTATAGTGCACTACTTTTGGACCAGAGCCTTTTCAGAGTGGGTCATACAGAGGCAATCAGTACGATGCAGTTCCCTCCATCTTGTTACCGTGGCTGATGAGAGAGTGGAATTGACACGCCTGGTGGGGATGAAAGAGCACCCGGGTCATGTGACCTGTCTGAGACCCCCTGCAGTCACCCAGCCCACCATCCTGTTATTCAACACACAACATCCTCCTCCCACACAGACCACTGGAGATTACAATGACTTGTTGTTTTTGCACGAGGTCAAAGGCTATTTTAAGCTTAGGGGTTAGGTTTAGGGTTACCATTAGGGTTAAGTTACAATTAGGGTTAGGGTAAGGGAAAGGAGTTAGTGGTTAGGTTTAAGAGTTATGTTTGGCTTTGGGTTATGGGTTAAGGTTAGGGTTAAGGTTAAGGTTAAGGTTAGGGTAAGGGTTAGATTTAGGGAAAATATCATTTTGAATGGAAATAAATTTTAAGTCCCCACGAGGGCAGAAGAACAAAACTTGTGTGGGTTTTGCGTGTCTATGTGTGAGTGAGCGTGCATGCACCATGATTGGTGCATGCATGATCTCTTGATTGGTGGAATGAGGTCTCTCTAGTCTGAGCGTCATGACATGAGGATGTCCAGAGGCAGCCTGTCAGCCCCCATCAGCCCCTGCTCCTCTGTGACTCAGAAGGCTGGTCTGGGGAGAAGGAGGGGTGAAGAGAAAGGGATGCAGGGTGGGGGCCAGGGTTGGAGCCAGGGGACCTGAGGAGAGAGAGGAGGGGAGTGGATGAAGGCAGGGTCAGCTGCTCTGACAATACATCATCCAGGCCCCTGCCTGGGGCTGCTATGGACCGGGGGGCTCCCCCGCAAAGTAGGGGGAAACCGGGACAGGGTGGCAGGACATGATGGGGGACAGGTTAATGGGGTAATAGAGGACCAGAGAGACAGGAGGAAAGATACACACTCAGTCATTCACTTCCCCGTGACCATACTGACTTTAACACATTTCACAGAAGAGGCCACTCATTCACATTACAGCCGTTCTGTTTTGCATCATCATCACTGGCCTCTCAGCTTCCAGACAGGACATGTGTGTAAGACTGTTTGTTTGTGAGGCACTTCAGCCTGAACTCTGACAGCCAGAGTGATATTAGCTAGTGATATTTTTCCTTTGTTCTGTTATAAATATTTAATGCATGCCATCTGTCATCCAGCACAGAATCCTCACTGCAATTACTGAAATCGGCAGAATACCCCAACAGCTAGTCCGTCTCTTTCTGTCTACAACAAAAGCCTACCTCTACTCTCCTGTCACTCTAATCATTATCTCCAGGCTCCATGCACACTAAGGCAATAGCTACAATATAACTCTTTGTCTATTCTCAACATCTCTCTCTCTTTTCTGGGGTGATTCTCCTCTTTGCCTCTCTGTTTTCATAACATCAGCAAACATCAGCCTCATGCTCACGCCCTGCAACATCCCATTTATTCACAGCTCTCCTCACAACTCTCCTCCTCAGAAAGTGAATACCTTAGTCAATTGATAGTGAGAGAATTAGATTAGTTCCCAAGAAAAGTCAATGTGTTGTCTCCTTGAATATAGAAAGTTGTAGCTTAGTCTCTGAACGTCAATGAAACTAAACAACGATACCCCCATATTCATCGGAGTCACGTCTTTCCCAAGTAGGCTATGTTACAGCTTGTTTCTAGCATAAAGCATTGTGGACCAAAGCGCTGTTATAGATCATTTTATATAATCAAATCCTTTTTTATTTTATTCAAAATCCTAAACTGACAAGGGGTCTGTGCTTTTTGTAATTTTCTTTAATAAAAAGTAAGGCTATGGAATATCCTCTCATACGCCCTCAATTCAAGTCTTGGTTTAAACTGAACAGCACTTCACTGACATGGAGGTAGGCTATTTAAAGTGCATGGTGGGTGGAGGAATTGACCGACAAATCCATGGATAAAGCAGTCTATAGCCTAACTTAGTCTGTCAAACAGGTAGGCCTACCTCGTATTTCTTAAATATAAATAAATAGGCTCCAGCACAAAGCCCTCTTGTTGTTAAATGAAATTGTAGACTGTAGAAATGAATTATGCCTACTCGAATTTCCTCCTTTCAGCACCATGAGCTGTCCATTTCTGATTAATTATGCCATGGCTGCTGCTTCAAGTTTCAGCACCTCAATGGAAGTTACTTGAATCTGGCTTATTGTGAGGTCAATAACTCTGATGGGCAAGAAACATATGGTAGATTATTTTTTTTACTAGAAATATTACTTTGCTCTGTGCTTCTCCAAGCATGCACTTCGTAGCTTATAGACTAGTCTATAGGCTATGGATCATTTGATTGAGACCACACTAAATAGCTTATAGGCATACTTGACATTGTGCGCCCAGAGTAGAATCAGGGCTGAGGGGCGGTATCCGGCACACACCGATATACAGCCTAATAAGCAACTAATTCTTAAAACACTGAGAAAATGTGAAATTACATCAATTACAAATGACATGACCCTCCCCTAGAATAGATTTAAAAAATACTAAACCCTCCCCTTGACTGAAATTGAAAAAGCATGACCTTCCTTCGTTTTCATCCAGGTAACCGTTCTTGTAAATTTGAAACCATCCCTTACACTTTTATATAACAGATACCCATCAGATCCCATGTCAATGTAAGACCAAACTTTATTTTGAAGAAAACACTGGTTAACAAACATCCACTGCAGATGTTTACACTCCAAGAGCAGTTTCATCATTCCATATTCAAGGCATGAATAAATCGAGACTTAGAGAGAGAGACATCAAGTAATGTCTTTTAAAAATTACCATCCTTTTACACAATGCTTTAGCAACATTAGATCAACCATGACATGGAAATGAAGCCGATTTGAATTTCAAATGTATGAGGGACACGGTAGAAAGAGAAAGAATGGCAACACCCTCACAGATCACCTCTCGAACCAGATTTAAATAGCTTTGAACATAGAATTACACTCGCTTTATTTAAACAGGCACAAAATAGGATTGTACAATAAAGCTGGAATGCTTAAAAAGGGGGGTCGGAGTGTTAAATGACCAAAACATAAAACATTTGCTTACACAACCCGAAAATGGAAAAAAAAAACACACACACTTCACACGCATGCATGAACGAACACGCACACACACAAATGGAAGAGAGTTGAAAGGGAAGAGTAGACAAGACACTCATTCCCTCATCTGAATCAAGGCATCTTTTACGGTCACAATTTATCATCATCTACCGTTTAGGCTGCCCTTGTCCAATAATACAAGCCAAGTTATCCCACGCAAATTGGGAATAGACCATGTCATCCCAAAGCCCTGTGGTTCGAAAACAGAGAGCTGTGGGCTGACTCAGTAGACGTCATGTCAGCCAGGTAACATCCCCCACAAACCTCAATTCATTTAAAGAGGTAATTAGCCAAGCTGTCCCACAGCTCTTAACCTAGCGTAGCAGGCATAAAAGGAACACCTGAAACGAGATCCCCTACATACTGGTCTTGATGAGAAGAAGAAGAAACTGTCGGGGGAGGTTCTCTTCTGCATTGTTCAACCAATCACGTGGAGGAGGAGTTATTAAGATGGTGTGTCACATTGTTAACGTCCAAAAGCGGAAGTTGCATCACAGGCTCTTTCCATTTCCCCTGTAAACCGGAACATCCGGTTGATGGGGGACTTGGCAGAGGCTAAACGGCTCCTCGACTTTATGGAGCAGCTCTTGACAGGAGGAGCCTTGCCTTGCTGGAAGAGACTTTTGCATCTCAGGGTAAAAAAACGCCATTTGTAGAAGAAAAAAAAACCCATTAGAACACAATCTCATGTTACGTGGCAACATGAAACAGAATCACATAATTTACTGGGATTTGCAGACACTCAAGTCTTCACACAATCCCTACAGTTCTGCTCTGACTACTGCCAACTCATTAGTATAAACACCAGCTATGGCGGATATTTCTGATTTGTGAATTTTCATAACATAATGTTGGGGCTGTGGAAAGAAACACAGACATCCTTCAGGATGTATTCAATGTTTTGTGAGATCGTACAGTCAATGCTATGGTTTAATAAGGTGTGATCATTTGTAATGTGAATAAAGAATCTCTGCAGGCTATTTGATAAACAATGGTTACTAAAATGTGCATCACCTGATGGGAAAGCTATAGCAGAACTGCAGATAAAAGCCATTCCACCGTATTATGCCATCAGACGGAGTTGCCCGGCTTATCTCCAGCAAATCAAATAAGTGAATAATACACACACACACACACACACACACACACACACACACACACACACACACACACACACACACACACACACACACTACATCAAACACAGAACCAAGGAATACACAAATACTTTGATACAGAACCATATATTTGGCTAAATATATGTCTCTGCTTCTGTACACATCTGTGTGTGTGTGTGTGTGTGTTTGTGCGTGTTTGTGTTTGTGCGCGTGTGTGTGTGTTAGTCGACTAGTCGATTGTTTGGTCGGTGGGCTGTTGATTGTTTTAGTCGAGCAGTCGCAAATATATATTTTTGTTTATGGCACTCGAGACACCTGTCTAATTCGCGCCTGTCTCAGTGGACTAATCCATTACAGAGGCCGAGGGGATGGCACAGTCCAAAAATAAGGGGAGTGTGGCTAAGCTGCACGAGGCACCTCTCCCTCCAGAATGCAACCTCTCCACCAATTTGTGCACATTTATTGTTTCATTCCACAGGGATGCTGAGTCATGTTGACTTCAATGTTGTGTGTAATGGTTTTCCCTTAGAAAGTTGATAAAAACCCAGCAGTGTCTATCAATCCCCCAAAGGCATTTAAACTTTTGTCTACATACACTGAGTATACCAAACATTTATTGAGTTGTGCAACCTTATTGACTCTGCCCTGGATTACGGACCTCTGCCTGCCTTTGACCTGTCTTTTGCCTGCCCCCTATTTGGTTTAATAAACATCTGTGACTCTAGCTGTCTGCATCTGGGTCTTATCCTGAGTTCTGATAGTACAAACTGGCCATGACTGACCGAGCAGACTCAGATCAGCTCCACAATGCTGTCTCCCAGCAAGGAGCCACCATTGGATGACATGAGGAGTTACTGCAATGTCTTATGGAGGGACTCCAAACTCTGGCAGGACACCATGACCAGACATTTGATACATTGCTGAAGCAATTACGCGGACTCCCCACTGGGCAGCGGGTCACACCTGTAATCTCCCAGCTTACCCCAGTGTCCCGAGAACCCCTCTTACCTCCTCTGAGAGTCTGCGAATTATGGGCTGGAGCCCGTTCTGCCATGCCCATTGTCTGAAGTCAGCGCAGCCTGCCCCGGGATGTCTTCCTGTGGGCTCGGAAGTTGCCCCGGACCTCTCCGCAATTCCTGTGGGATCGACCTTCTCCCAGGCACCACACCACCCTGGGGAAGACTGTACTCTCTGTCGGGTCTGGAGATCAAGGGTATGTAGACCTACATCAAGGACTCCCTAGCTGCAGGGTGTATCCGTCTTTCTGCCTCCCCCACCTGTGCAGTGTTCTTCTTTGTGGCGAAGAAGGACAAAACACTGCACCCATGCATTGACTACCCAGGCCTCAATGACATCACGGTGAAGAACCGCTACCTGCTACCACTCAACGCCTCAGCCTTCGAGCTAGTCCAGGGGACCACCGTTTTCTCCAAGTTGGAACTGTGAAATGCCTACCATCTGGTGTGGATACGGGAAGGGGACAAGTGGAAGACTGCCTTCAACATGGGCAGCCGCCACTACGAATACCTGGTCATGCCATTTGGATTTAACAACACCCCTGCTGTGTTCATTTTCGTCTACATCAATGACATCCTCGTTTTCTCCCACTCAGCCCAAGAAAATGTGCTCCATGTCCAACAGGTCCTCCAGTGCCTCCTGGAGAACCAGCTTTTTGTGAAAGCGGAGAAATGTGAATTCCAATGCTCCACCATCCCCTTCCTTGGTTACATCATCGCTGCAGGGAATGTACAGATGGATTCCGGGAAGGTGAGAGTGGTGGTGGATTGGCCCTATGTCCAGAGTGCACCTGCAACGTTTCCTGGGATTTGCCAACTTCTATCGCCACTTTATCTGGGGTTACAGCACAATGGCTTCCCTGTCTGCACTCACCTCTCCCAAGGTTCCGTTCACATGGTCCCCAGCTGCTGACCGGTCGTTCCGGGACCTCAAGCACCGCTTCACCACTGCTCCCATATTGGTTCATCCTGACCCGTCCCGTCAGTTCGTGGTGGAGGCCGATGCTTCGGATGTCGGAGTGAGGGCTGCCCCAGTGTTCTGCCCTGGATTATGACATTATGGAAGTTCAGAATGACACAGTTTCATGTGTACAATGTCCAAAGACCTACATCACTATACTGAGAGCGTGTCCGTCACGAAAATGACCTATTTGATTATTTTTTTGTGATTTTGTTCATGTATTTTGAACCGCAGCTGGGGTAAGTTTCTCAAAAACAAGCCAAATCCCCAAAAAGTGTCTGGACCCTTCTAGAACATGCCATTTAATATAAACAAATTAAGAACTCACCCATTGAAAAGGCAGTTATGTACTATCCACAGCTCCACAGCTCCACCAATCTGTCTTCCATCACATCGACCCACTTGGTGAGTGTTATTGTTGCGTCCCTCTTCACCGTCATTGTTTTGGTCACACATGCTGAATGTTCATTGGCTATTAGCAGCAGTCCTTACCCAAACAAATCAAATCAAATTGTATTTGTCTCATGTAGACCTTACAGTGAAATACTTACTTACAAGCCTTTAACCAACAATGCAGTTTCAAGAAAAATACAAAAAAAAAACTGAAATAAAAGTAACAAATAAAAAAAGTAACAAATAATTCAAGAGCAGAAGTAAAATACAATAGCGAGGTTATATACACGGGGTACCAGTACAGAGTCAATGTGTGGGGCACCAGTTAGTCGAGGTAATTGAGGTAATATGTACATGTAGAGTTATTAAAGTGACTATGCATATATAATAACAGAGAGCAGCAGAGTAAAAGAGGTGGAGGGGGGGGGGCAATGCAAATAGTCTGGGTAGCCATTTGATTAGATGTTAAGGAGTCTTATGGATTGGGGGTAGAAGCTGTTAAGAACCCTCTTGGAGGTAGATTTGGCGCTCTGGTACTGCTTGCCGTGCGGTAGCAGAGAGAACAGTCTATGACTAAGGTGGCTACAGTCACGTCGTAGCAGTGCTCATACTACAAGGACGCACAACCAACATTTCTGACATGTCCAAAAATTATTGGGACATCCGACAGGGGTCTGTAGAACTGAACAGCCATCATCGGTGCATCCTTGACCCACTTAAACTACACGAGTCCCGCGTACATACGGATCCTAACCTAAGTTCATAGGATTTCACCCCAATCATGAAAATTAATCTGGGATGGCAAAAATTGTGTAGTGTATGTCCGGCATAAGTTTAGGCAACCCAATTTGAAAGAACAATGCTCTGATCATTGGCTGTTCGCTACCAACCCATAGGAATCTCCACCCCGTTGACCAGTTTAAAATGGTGGAAGCCTTCAATGGCAATATCCATGCTAAAATGTGTTCTATCCGTCTAGATTCCTCTATCTCAGTGAGACAAACTCTAACAGTCATGATTACATAGAACTAATGTATGCACAAGTACAGTTTACCCCATGTGTACATTGTCCCCGGAGGTGTCAGTCAGAGCCTCACACCCCTTCTCCCTCCTCACAACCCCCTCTTTCTCCCTTCTCCTCCCTTCTCCATCCTCCTCCCTACCCCCATCCTCCTCCCTCCCTCCCCTCCTCCCCTGCCTCCCATCTACTTACCCTAGGACCCACGGCAACAACAGAACATACATTATGCAAACAATGTGTCAGACAGGTGGAAAAATGAAGCAGTAGTTTGAGGCATAATGTATTACAATCATTTATCAACACTGTCCTTGCCTGCAGGTCACAAACCACAATATAATAAAATAACATGATTCATTCTATGAAGCATACACTGAGCTGTTCCCCTCATCTTTCTTCCTCGCTCTACCTTCCTCTCTCTCTCTTGCTCTTTTTCTCTCTCTGTGTTGTGGAGCTTAGCACGTTTTGGGAACTTTTGTTAGTTCTAGTCTATGTTTTTAATGAGCACCTCGAGGCTTACATTTATTACATGTGTTATTAGGAGTACTGCAGTGCTCTCTGTATTCCAATCAAAAGTTTAGTTACAACAGGAGAGACACGACTACATAAGCCAGGGGCTGTGTGGTAGTTCCACGTTAGAAAACGTATCAGGACTCACAAGGTATGATGACGGCTGTGTGATTGCAGGTGCAGATCGTCCCAAGATCCTCAATTTCGCCATATGAATAAGAATGAGTTACAAGCAGGCCCAGCTGCTCCATCCATACCCTGATGCACACACGCACGCACGCCTACGCCCCACCACACACGGAT
This sequence comes from Oncorhynchus tshawytscha, assembly GCF_018296145.1. NCBI lineage: Eukaryota > Metazoa > Chordata > Actinopteri > Salmoniformes > Salmonidae > Oncorhynchus > Oncorhynchus tshawytscha. The sequence goes on from NC_056455.1 coordinate 6,792,276, forward strand.
CCCTTGACCCCATCTCCCATCTCTATTCATACATGACAGCAGGTGGGAAATTACATTTGCATCACAACCAGTTCCCCATCTCGCGTTACAGTCTCTACACGTCACACATGACACATGAATAGAACACAGCTAGAAAAAAAACCATATACAGATCAGTGGCGGTCAGTGCCGTTTAAGATGAGGGAGGATGATTTTTTTCATGAACTTGGCCTTATTTCAATTACAGCATATTTGATGACTCTCATTCATATTCCATTCACCCAGGTCAATGTAACAGCGATCGGTTTAGGCTACTACATGATACTAAAATGTTCCCTATACCCATCATGAGGTTGCTACAACCTTGCCTATGAATGAAAGTTTACAACGTAGGTGCACGCACACGGGTCAGGAGACAAATTTGAGGTGACAGACAGTGATACATAGACAGACATTGACACATTCAATACCACCTTGCCTGCATCTAGCTGACATAGGGTGTAATCATTAGTCCAACAGTTGCAAACAAGAGTTTCTATTGGGCAAAAGTTTATCCCCGTTTTGTTCCATTTACTTCCGTTTAAGAAAAGTTTTTCAACAGAATCGGCTGAATGAATACACCCCTGATCACACGTAAACACAGTTCAATTTCATAGCAACCACGTTGTATTCTTTCTCGCATCTCTCATCCTCTCACCTCTTCCCTTCGCTTGTGGACTTCAATACACATCAGCTGTATGTGACCAGGTGAAAAAACCTTTCCAAGTCAAACCGTATCATAACTGCTACTCACAGCCGACATCGTTTTCACCATATCAGCTAAATTAATGTCATAGTCAGCATAGCTAATAGAACTAACACATTAGTAAACCCACTACAATCATGCAGCAATGTTACAGTGTTACAGTCAGTAAGCGTTTACACCGGTGGGTCCCGGTGGCAATAAATGAGTAATACAAAAAGCTTACCTTGACTTGGTAGAGTTCCAGTGTTGTGTTGGAAAGTCATAGCCAGCTAGCTAACATAGCATCCCTCTGTTTCATCCCTGTGTTTCAGTAGGCTAAACTAGCTCGCTACATTCGCTAGCTAAGTAAGTGAAACTGAAAGTGAAAAAATGACTCTCTCTCTCTCTCTCTCTCTTACTTCTCCTTCATTTTGGAAGAAATTAATTTGTTCAAAACTATATTTCTCTCTCTTTGAGTCAACTACTCACCACATTGTATACACTGCCGTGCTAGCTAGCTATAGCTTATGCTTTCAGTACTAGATTAATTCTCTGATCCTTTGATTGGGTGGACAACATGCCAGTTCATACTACAAGAGCTCTGACAGGCTGGAGGATGTCCTCTGAAAGTTGTCAGAATTACTGTGTAAGTCTATGGAAGGGTGTGAGAACCATGTGCCTCCTAGGTTTTGTGTTGAAGTCAATGTACCCAGAAGAGGACGGAAGCTAGCAGTCCTCCAGCTACACCATGGTGCTACCCTACAGAGTGCTGTTGAGGCTACTGTAGACCTTCTTTGCAAAACAATGTGTTTTAGTCAATCATTTGGTGATGTGATTATATTCAGTATAGTTTTTTTTAAAGGATAACTTTTTAAATGTTTTACAATTAAAATGTTTATGAAATTCACTGAGGAGGATGGTCCTCCCCTTCCTCCTCTGAGGAGCCTCCACTGATAGGATCTTAATTTGAGCCAGTTTGCTACAGCAGGAAAATAATCCTGCAGCAACAGGAAATGTGAATAATTATTATAGTTAATGAACATTTTTGTAGGGGTTGATGAAAATGTGTTAGGGCAAATCAAGAAATAACAAACGTTAGAAGCCTTCTCAAATACACTGCAAGTTTGCATTTCCTGATTTGCTGGACAATTCTCAGCAACAAAAGAGTGATACAATTAAGATCCTACATCTGTAGCAGCAGCTGTTGGTGCAGGTGTAGGTGATGTAGCTAGTGCTGATCAGAGCATGCAGTAAAAGTCACCAATAAGATCCTTGTATCATGCACACAAAACTCAACCCGCATCCAGGCAATTGTTTTATTAATTCATGCATTTATTATGAGCCGCTCATATGGTAATGGCTTAGAGCTGGTACATTGTATTGAATTTGGACATTAATCTATAAAGCCTCCCGTTAGAGAGTGATGGACCCCAACACACATCAGAGCCATCCACTGATTATACAAGAGATGGTTGAATGGAGGAGGGAAGGGAGAAGGTGGAAGGGAGGATGATAGGAAGGACAGAGGAGGGATAATTGAGGAGGGGGAGAAAAGATGAGGAGGATGGATGGAGGAGGAGGGCAATCTACTGTATCAGAGGGTAGTATAACATTAATGTAACGATGTGCGCTGAGTGTCGGGAAGCAAGTTCAGGGAGTGAGTGTTTTAATAAATATACGCAACATAATACAGAAGAAGAAACACGAACAGCAGACAGATGTGAAACTGGGACAGCAACAACGACGCCTGGGGAAGGAACCAAAGGGAGTGACCTGAAGGGAAGGTAATCAGGGAAGTGATGGAGTCCAGGTGAGTCTGACGACATGCAGGTGCACGTAACGATGGTGACAGGTGTGCGCCATAATGAGCAGCCTGGTGACCTAGAGGCCGGAGAGGGAGCACACGTGACAATTAACCCTTTAGACCTCAATAGAATTGTAGATTGCTGAGCACAACCTCCTCTTTAATATGACACCACATTCATGTCAATAGGAATATCACTCATTTAGTCTTCCATTGTGTAAAGACACTCCCTATCAAAACACAATTAAACACTCTAAAAAAAGTATTTCAATTGTAGTAAATTTGACTAAATTACTCACTCGAAATGGACCAATTGCAAAACAATAATACAAATGTGACCAGGGGACAATATTCAGAAAGTATTTCAAAACCCAAACAAAGTAGTCTATTTGATTGACAACGATTCTTACTTCTGTAACAATGTAGAAATGCAAACAAATATTCATGGACTCTCTCAATAAGATTTATCACTCAACCAAAATATAGAAATAGTAGCCTACTTTGACAACAATTGAGTAAATGGACAAGTATTAGATGGACAAAGAGAGAAGATACAAAACACAACTACTGTTCGGAGACAATAAAAAAATGACACCATTTCCCTATAAGATTTGTATGACAAATTCATGTCACACTGTCACTTGGGTGTTGGCATTTAGCCTACAGCCATGAAACTTCTTGAAGCACGGCTCCATCCTACAAAATGGCACACCGTTTAAAATAGTACTTTGACCAACAAGTATTATTCGATTGAGAAATATTCAGAGAAAAAATCCAGATGCACCCACACAAAATAGGCTATTATTGGATTGACAATGATTCTTACCTCTGTGACAATATAAAAATGCAAACCACTATTCAGAGACCATTTAAAAATGTAGATAACCTCTCTCAATAAGATTTAGTAAAGACTAGGCCTGACACAAAATGTAGAAATTGTAGCCCACTTCAGTGAATGCACAGATACAGAGAAAAGATACAAAACACCATTTAAAAAAGTACACAGAGATTTGTAGGACAAATTCATATTTCACACTTTAGTGTTTGCATTTAGCCTACAACATATCAAGGAACTCCTGGAAGCGCGGCCCCATCCTGCAAAGTGGCACAGAAAACGTAGAGCACCCAAAGGTGGTTTCTACACACCCACTCTTTGCCGTGCACACCACACACCCTCTCTTGTTCCCGTCAAACTTCACCAGGGAGTTGCCTGCTTTAAAATGATGAGTAAACTCGGTCCACACCCCCTGGTTCCACACTCTTGACTCCCCCCCATCCTGCCACTGCCACATCACAAAGTGAATGCACAAGCTGCATTTTGAATGCCTTCAGGGAACAGTGCCTGTGGTTTCTGGGAAGGGGCCTTTTCAGGGTCCCCCAAACTGGTCTACTGACGCCGAGCTCGGGGTACCATACATAAGTAGCAATGTGCCACGCGACTGCTTTGTGCAGCTACATTACGTAGGTACATGCACTTTCCCCAAATTCTACAAATGGGACAAACAAATTGCACAAAATAAGCTGTGTGGTACAAGGGTGAATGGTGAGACTTGGGGCGGATGCACTCCATGGAAACATAGGCTCCCCTCACTGGTGTGCTCTTCCTCTTCCTCATCCTCCTCCTCTCCCTCACCATGGCCCTCTTCCTCTCCATAATCCTCTCCTGCCACGCTCCACTCTCTCCTCTTCACTCTCTTCTTCTCTCTCCACTCTCCTCTCGCTCCACTCCTCCCTCCTCTTCCTTCTCGCTCCACATCTCTATCCCTCCAATCATCTCTAACTCCTCTTCCTCCCTGCCTTCTGCTGCTGAGCCCTGTCACTCCAGAGATGTTAGATCAGGTTCGTCCAGGCTCTGGCCGGGCCACTCAACAACATTCAGGGATTTGTCCCGAAGCATCTCCTGCACTATCTTGGCTGTGTGCTTAGGGTCACTGTCCTGTTGGAAGGTGAACCTTCGCCCCAGCCCCACCTCCCTGACCAAGGCCCTTCTCCCCCGATTGCTCAGGTACTCTAGGAAGAGTCTTGGTGGTTCCAAACTTCTTCCATTTAAGAATGATGGAGGCTACTGTGTTCTTGGGGACCTTCAATGCTGCAGACATTTTTTGGTACCCTTCCCCAAACCTGTGCCTTGACACAATCCAGTCTCCGAGCTCTACGGACAATTCCTTCGACCTCATGGTTTGGTTTTTGGTCTGACATGCACTGTCAACTGTGGGACCTTATATAGACAGGTGTGTGCCTTTCCAAATCATGTCCAATCAGTTGTAATTACCACAGGTGGATTCCAATCAAGTTGTAGAAACATCTCAAGGATGATCAATGGAAACAGGACACACCTGAGCCTCAATTTCGAGTCTCATAGCAAAAGGGTCTGAATACTTATGTAAATAAGGTATTTCTTTTTTTTAACAGTGTCAAAGCCCACATTTATTTTCCCTGACAAGATGTTTCCTTTCAGTTGAACGTTTGTTTCCTTTGTTGTTGTTGTGAATGAATTTGTTACAGTCCTTTTGTCTTCATATTTTAAATAACTCGCATGAAATACACTTGTGTACACTGTCATGAAGAATTATGACCATCCTGTGTCACTTCACTTGGACTAAGAAAATACACTTTATGATGCTGTCAAGAAGCCTTATGACGGATAGGCCTATTACGTACAGGCCTTTATGTCAGTCATCACTCAAAAAGAGGGTGTCTTGTCCTGCTCCTGAATTCTGCTCCTGCATTCATCCCAGTCCTCAGAAACAGAGCATTGAGGTAGGTGCATGTCTGACATCAATTTGTGCGCAATTCCAATGGTAATTTAAAGGTCAATTTCAGAAAATGTTATATAACATAAACATACTGTTGGCAAGTAGGCTGTTGTTGTAATGGAATGTGTTGCCTTGTGTGGTAGGTTTTGTGGGTTTTGACACTCTGATGTAGGTGTCATAACCAGCCATAAATAATGTAATATATGTCACAACAGGTGTAAATATATGTGTCATGACAGCATTATGACTGTATTATGACAGGTTATGACAAGTTATGTCAGCTGTTATGACACATTATGAAATGGTTATGACCATGCCATAACGTTTTATGACACTGTGTGTCAAGTAAAGCTTTGCCCAAATATATATAGAATATATTGTCTATAACCACCCAACAATAGATAGTCTATCTGCAGGTCAAACACGTACACAGAGTTCTGTTCCATCTGACTCCAGAGGAACATCCTGTATTTGTGGTTCAACAACAGTAACAGCTTTCTGATGATCAGAACACAACACATAGGGATAGCTTCAACGTTCTAGAGGGAATGGGTTTTGTGACGACCCTATAAGGCTTCCATCCCGCCTGTGGTCAGATGAAACTAGCATCCCTGGTGTGTGTGTGTGTGTGTGTGTGTGTGTGTGTGTGTGTGTGTGTGTGTGTGTGTGTGTGTGTGTGTGTGTGTGTGTGTATATATATGTGTATGTTCAAGCGCCCGTGGGGCTAGCTAAATCTTTCTCTCAGTCATTGGATGAAATCAGACTGTAGTGGAAAGAGAGGCAGCAAGCTGACACTAGTTTGTGCTGTCAATTCTACAGCTCTACTGTCTGCATGAGCAGTGTTTCCTGTGATGGATTAGCGCTCTTCGCCTGACAAACCACAACGTGACAGAGGTTGTGTCCCAAATGGCACCCTATTCATTTTATATTGCATTACTTTTGGCCAACGAACTATCATGGTCCTAACATACCAAGACAGCCGTGAAGAGGGCACGACAAAACCTTTTTTCCCTCAGGAGACTGAAAGGATTTGGCATGGGCCCTCAGATCCTCAAAAGGTTTTACAGCTGCACCATCGAGAGCATCGAGAGCATCACCGCCTGGTACGGCAACTGCTCCGGCATCTGACCGTAAGGCACTACAGAGGGTAGAGCGAACGGCCAGTACTTCACTGGGGCCAAGCTTCCTGCCATCCAGGACCTATATAATAGGCGGTGTCAGAGGAAAGCCCATAAAACTGTCAGAGATTCCAGTCACCCAAGCTCTAGACCGTTTTCTCTGCTACCATACGGCGGTACCAGAGCGCCAAGTCAGGGACCAAAAGGCTCCTCAACAGCTTCTAACCCCAAGCCATTAGACTGCTGAACAATTCATAAAAACCACCACCGTACAATTTACATTGACTCCCTTGTACACTGCTGCTACTCGCTGTTTGTTTGACACCTATGCATAGTCTCTTCGCCCCCACCTACATGTACAGACTACCTCAGCTAGCCTGTACCCCCGCACACTGACTTGGTACCGGTGCCTCCTGTATATAGTCTCATTTTTGTTATTCTTATTGTGCTACTTTACAATATTACTTTTTATTGTAGCCTACTTGGTAAATATGTTCTTCTTCTTGAACTGCACTGTTGGTTAAGGGCTTGTAAGCAAGCATTTCACGGTAAGGTCTACATTTGTTGTATTCGGCGCGTGTGGCAAATAAAGTTTGATTTGATCACAAACATCCAGAGGGTCACATCACAGGAAAGCTATCACTGAGAGGACTCCGTCTCTCATACGTCAAACAAGCATGAACACTCCCTGTCTCTCTCTCTCTTTCAATTCAATTCAAAGGACTTTATTGGCATGGGAAAATATGTTTACATTGCCCAAAGCAAGTGAAATTGATAATAAACAAATGGGAAATAAACAATCAAAAATGAACAGTTAACTTTACACTCACAAAAGTTTCAAAGATAATAGTTTCTCTCTCCCGCTCTGTCTGTGTAGCTACTTGTGTTTCCTTTTCTGTTTCCCCGGTGTGAAGGTACAAGACCCTCCAATTCCCTCAACAACTCTCCTCATCTTCACCATGTCTCCTTGTCGCTCTCCTCTTCTCCCTTTTCTACACAACATGCTGTTTAGTCAGGTGTCAAGATGTAAGTTATTAGTTGCAATTCCCCAGACATAGATCCCTAGTGCTCCACTCCCTAGTGCTCTCTCTCCTCCGTCTCTCTCCTCCGTCTCTCTCTCTCTCTCTCTCTCTCTCTCTCTCTCTCTCTCTCTCTCTCTCTCTCTCTGAGGATGCAGTATGCTCTGAGTTACTCAACAGCTCTCCACCTGCATTCCTCCATCCCTTCATCCATCTATCCTACCATATATCTCTCCATCCCTACATCCACCCATCCCTACCTTCCTCTCTCTGGGACGTGTCCTCATCAGTACCTCTCTGGAGGGTAACGAGCCTTGACATTTCCCATGAGCGTCTGGGGCTGCCATGGGGCTCAGCTTGACGGAGCTGCACCCGTCACAGGGGGAGGCCCCAGGGGAGACCAATCTTCTATGGAACAATTCACCTCTGCCATGAGGACTGTTTGCCTGTATGAGCATGCATGACACAGACAGAGCCTGTTTTAAAAGACAGGTATATTTGACACATTATTTGGGACATTGCATCTTGGCTGCCCACAACATGACCATGGCAGCTGAACATTTTCACACGCAAGTGTAACGGACGTCACGCTGCCTGCTTAGCGAGTACCACTTCCTCCCGATTCGGCTCACACTGCGGGTCGAATTTTGGACCTCTGCCTTGCTAGCACGTGACCACCCTCCCAAAGCGTCTTACCAGTCTCGCCACGCGGAAACCTAGCTGTTCAGCGGCGCAAGTGGGGACAATTCAGGCTGAGGAGTGAGTTTCACTCATCCCCATCTGCTACACACACACACAATCCATGCAAAAGAGACACACACAGCCCCCCTCTGTGTCCCTCTGGGCCATGTGGTGCACCTGTGTCTGTGTCTGTGAAGAACAGAGCTGTGCTGTCCCTTCCAGGAACACTGTGCTACAGCCAGAACCTAGGGCCCTCCAGGAGAATAGTAGGTCAAGGGGGAACAGTGTGGGCACATTCTCACTCACTAAACACTGCTCCACTCATGGAGGCTCTTGCCCGGCCCAGACCATTGACATTGGAGGACAGGAGCCATGGAGGGGATAGATGGTCTGGCACTCTGGACAGGGATACAGGGATACGGACACGGAAGACTGGCTGTTTTGGGGGGGATGACTGATAACCTGTTGTGTTGGTACCTACTACTAAGTATCTGTATTCAGAGCAGACCTACAGCAGAACAGAGCCTCTCCCAGTATGAGCCCTCAGACTGTGACAGTATGACTTCCCCCGATACGATCATCACACACCAAGAGCTGTTATATAAACCTTTCATGTCAACTTCCTTGCCTTATTAAAGAAAAGGTCTTCTATGTCCTACTAGTTTACTGTCTCAGTCATTACTATGGAGAACAATTCCTTTAAGTGTTACTTGATGCAGTAGTGTGTGGAGGGCTATTTTATGGCAAAAGCATGGTTTCTGTCTGGATCGATTTTTTATTTTAATCATTGTGGAACTTTGAAATGGAAATGCCACGGTAATTAAATAACCATACTGTCTCTGAACGCTCTCTGCCCAGGGCCCCTAGATAGACTGCACACAGTGAGTGTGTAGTGGGAGTGTATGGGGGATTGTTTGAGCACTGAAACCTCATTTAAACCTCCACGCTCCAGGCAACAGCACATCTCGTATGTGTTTGTTTGTTTGTTTGTTCAGGGGGAAGTGAGTAAGAAGAGGTTTATTACTCCAGTTCCTACGGTGTTGTATGTCAGAGCAGGACGTATGTGTGTGTATGTGTACGTGTGAGTGTATGTGTATGGTTCTGTTTCTCTCTCACTCTGCGCATGCAGATCTAGATGTAAATCACAGGCGACATGTGCGTAGGGCCAAGGAGGGCAGCGCGGCCTGCGCGTGTGTTGTATAATTGACATAGGAGAGTGCAGATCACATCAGAAGGGTTGAAACGGTGTGGAGGTAAACGTCTGGATTAACACTCCTCTCCGCTCTCAGGAACCACAGCACCAAGGCCGTACCCCGCAGTGTGGCCTCCCCAGAATGTCACTAGCAGTAACCCTCATTCACTCTCTCTCTAGCTCTGTCTGTACTGATCTCTCTCTCTCTCTAGCTCTGTCTGTACTGATCTCTCTAGCTCTGTCTGTACTGATCTCTCTAACTCTGTCTGTACTGATCTCTCTCTGTCTGTACCTCTACCTCTCTCTTTGTACCTCTACCTCTCTCTGTACCTCTACCTCTCTCTGTACCTCTACCTCTCTCTGTATCTCTACCTCTCTCTGTACCTCTACCTCTCTCTCTACCTCTCTCTGTACCTCTCTCTCTCTGTACCTCTCTCTGTACCTCTCTCTCTGTACCTCTCTCTCTCTCTCTCTGTACCTCTCCCTCTCTCTGTACCTCTCTCTCTGTACCTCTCTCTCTGTACCTCTCTCTGTACCTCTCTCTCTGTACCTCTCTCTGTACCTCTCTCTCTCTGTACCTCTACCTCTCTCTGTACCTCTCTCTCTGTACCTCTCTCTGTACTCTCTCTCTGTACCTCTCTCTGTACCTCTCTCTCTCTGTACCTCTACTCTCTCTGTACCTCTCTCTCTCTGTACCTCTCTCTGTACCTCTCTCTCTGTACCTCTCTCTCTCTCTCTCTGTACCTCTCCCTCTCTCTGTACCTCTCTCTCTGTACCTCTCTCTCTGTACCTCTCTCTGTACCTCTCTCTCTGTACCTCTCTCTGTACCTCTCTCTCTCTGTACCTCTACCTCTCTCTGTACCTCTCTCTCTGTACCTCTCTCTGTACCTCTCTCTCTGTACCTCTCTCTGTACCTCTCTCTCTCTGTACCTCTACCTCTCTCTCTCTGTACCTCTACCTCTCTCTGTACCTCTACTTCTCTCTGTACCTCTCTCTCTCTGTACCTCTCTCTGTACCTCTCTCTGTATCTCTCTCTGTACCTCTACCTCTCTCTGTACCTCTCTCTCTCTGTACCTCTCTCTGTACCTCTACCTCTCTCTGTACCTCTACCTCTCTCTGTACCTCTCTCTCTCTGTACCTCTCTCTCTCTCTCTGTACCTCTCTCTCTGTACCTCTCTCTCTCTCTCTGTACCTCTCTCTCTCTGTACCTCTCTCTCTGTACCTCCCTCTCTCTGTCTCTCCCTCTCTCTCTCTCTCTCAAAAACTAGGGGCTAGATTCAAACACACTGACATTGACATAGCGTGGCGTCGGAGGTGGAACTACGTTTGAGCTGTCAAATCCACAAGCAGCGTTACATAATCGCGGACACCGCCATTGGATGCAATGAAACTACACCAAACTATAATCCGACAAATCCCATGCAGCCGCATTAGAAGTTCAAACACTCGAATTAGACTGATAGACATAAATCCCCCCATCCAAATGAAAACATACATTAACCCTACATCAACAACGATAATAACGATGGTTTGTAACACACAAGAGTAACCGCTATGCGGATTTCGGCCAAGGCTGGTTAACGCTGGTTAAACGCTCAAACACTGAATCCAGGCCTAACTCTCCACCTTACTTTTCTTGCTCTCCTCTAAAGAACACAAGAACTGACAAACAATAAGCCCAATATGAACAATTTATTTTGCTTTTGATGTTGAACTAACGTCGACCTCACAGACTGTCCTTCGAGTGAATTCTTACTCGCAATAAGCAAATAAGCAAAAAAGCCGGCACTCAGAGTTCTGCAGCCAATAAGACCAGGGGCAAGAAAACAGACCAAATCATGAGTCAGAGCACTCAGAGAAAGCCTCAGAGAAACAACAGGCCAACCAGACAGAGCTGGGACACAGGAGGAAAATACATCAAATGACAAACATTTTTCTAATAAAATGTCATAAACTCGATATAAATTGCAGTTACACTGTGTGTCCAAACAAAACGCTGGCCACTTGTTAGAATGCACCAATAAAGAACAGAGCTGTGCTGTGTCTTCCAGGAGAATGGTGCTACAGCAAGAAGTGGGTATAATCTGTCACTCGTATGGCACTCCGGATGGGAACACAGAGATACTGACACGGAAGACTGGCTGTTATGGGAGGATGACTGATAACCTGTTGTGTTGGTACCTACTGCTAAGTATCTGTATTCAGAGCAGACCTACAGCAGAACAAGTCTCTCCCAGTATGAGACCTTAGACCGTGACAGTATGACTTCCCCCGATACGATCATTACACACCAAGAGCTGTTCTGTTAACTTTTCATGTCAACTTCCTTCCTTTGAAGAAAACATTTCCTGAAAAAATCCTCACAGAATGGCATTAAAATGTAAAGCCTGTAATACACTATATATACACACAAGTATGTGGTAACCCCTTCAAATGAGTTAATCTGGCTATTTCAGTCATTCCGTTGTTGACAGGTGTATAAAATCGAGCACACAGCCATGTAATCTCCATAGACAAACATTGGCAGTAGAATGGCCCTACTGATTGGCTCAGTGACTTTCAATGTGGCACCGTCATAGGATGCCACCTTTCCAACAAGTCAGTTCGTCAAATTTCTCCCCTGCTAGAGCTGCCCCGGTCAACTGTAAGTGCAGTTATTGTGAAGTGGAAACGTCTAGGAGCAACAACGGCTCAGCAGTGAAGTGGTCACAAGCTCACAGAACGGGACCTCCGAGTACTGAAGCGCGTACCGCGTAAATATAGTCTCTCCTCGGTTGCAACACCCACTACCGAGTTCCAAACTGCCTCTGGAAGCAACGTCAGCACAAGAACTGTTCGTCGGGAGCTTCATGAAATGGGTTTCCATGGCTGAGCAGCCGCACACGGCTGGAGTGGTATTAAGCTTGTCTTCATTGGACTCTGTAGCGGCAGAAATGTGTTCTCTGGACTAATGAATCATGCTTCACCATCTGGCAGTCCGACAGACTAATCTGAGTTTGGCGGATGCCAGGAGAACAGTACCTGCCCGAATGAATAGTGCCAACTGTTTGGTGGAGGAGGATTAATGGTCTGGAGCTGTTTTTCTTTATTCGGGCTAGGCCCCTTAGTTCCAGTGAAGGGAAATCTTAACGCTACAGCATACAATGACATTCTAGATGATTATGTGCTTTCAACTTTGTGGCAACAGTTTGGGGAAGGCCCTTTCCTGTTTCAGCATGACAATGTCCCCCGTTCACAAAGCGAGGTCCATACAGAAATGGTTTGTCGAGATCGGTGTAGTAGAACTTGACTGGCCTGCACAGAGCCCTGACCTCAACCCCATCGAACAGCTTTGGGATGAATTGGAACACCGACTCCGAACCAATCCTGATCACCCAACATCATCAGTGCCCAACCTCACTAACGCTTTTGTGGCTGAACGGAAGCAAGTCCTCGCAGCAATGTTCCAACATCTAGTGGAAAGCCTTCCCAGAAGAGTGGATAGCGGCAAAGGGGGGAGCACCTCGATATTAACCCCCGTGATTTTGGAACGAGATGTTCGACGAGCCGGTGTCCACATACTTTTGGTCATGTAGTGTATGTTATCACTATTGTTTCGACTCGTTATTGTTATTCTATTGTGTTACTATTTCCTAACAACAAAAAAGTATAACTTTTTGGGGAAAGGGCTCGCAAGCATTTCACGGTAAATTCAAAACCTGTTGCATTAGGTGCATGTGACAAATAAAATGTTATTTGATGTAAAAATGTAATACGCCAGAGGAAGCCTGGGAGGTATACAGTACATGCTCTTTTATATCCTATTAGTTGACTGTCTTGGTCATTACTATGGAGAACATGAGTCATCTTGAATTACTTTAAGTGTTACTTGATGCATTAGTGTATGGAGGGCCATTTTATGGCAAGAGCATGGTTTCAGTCTGTATCGATTTTTTTTTAAATCATTGTGGAGCTATGAAATGGATCATCATAATGAAATAACCATACCGTCTCTGAAAGCTCTCCGCCCAGAGCCCCTTGATTGAGTGAGTGTGTATTGGGAGTGTATTGTTTGAACACTGAAGCCCCATTTACACCTATTAAAACCCCCCTCGAAACCCACACTGCAGGAAATAGCACATCTCGTTTGTTATGTTGAGTTAATTATTTCCTTGTTCAGGGGGAAGTGAGTACGAAGAGAGGTCTCACTGGGCACAGACGTCAGTTCAACGTCGACTTTTGATTTACATTTGGTTGTGTTGTCAACTAACGTGAATTTAAAGAAAAAAAAAGAAGAAAAAAGGTTAAAAGAGAGGTTCAAAAAAAGGTTAAATTCCCTTATGTTGCTGACTTTTCAAATCTAATCTGTTTTTTTTCACGTTGATTCAAGGACATCGCATTTAATGTTTTAGTTGAAATTAAATTGAAATGACATTGATTCAAACCAATTTGACCCAGTAGGGTCTTTGTCTTGGCATGACTTCAGTTCCTACGGTGTGGTGTTGTAAGTCGACATGTGCGCAGGGCCGAGGGAGGCGGCGTGGCCTGCGTGTGTGTTGTGCAATTGATATGGACGAGCATGTACACGCAGGTCACATCCGAAGGGTTGAAACGGAGTGGAGGTAAATGTCAGGATTAACACTCTGCTATGCTCTGCTCTCAGGACAGTACCTCCGTGATTGTACCACGCCGCGTAGCCTGCCCCGTCTGTCACTAGCAGTTACCCTCACTCTCTCTCTCTCTTTCGGAAAAACAAACTCTCTAAATAAAAAAAACCCACAACTGACAAACAAGCGGAGTATGAACAATCTATTTTGCTTTGGACAATGAACTAACGTCGACCTTACATGCTCTGTCCTTCGAAGGATGAGGAGTGAATTCTTACTCACAATAAGAAAAAAGCCCAACGCCGGCACTCAGAGTTCTGCAGCCAATAAGACCAGGGGCAAGAAAACACCAAATCATGAGTCAGAGCACTCAGAGAAAGCCTCAGAGAAACAACAGGCCAACCAGACAGAGCTGGGACACAGGAGGAAAATACATCAAATGTCAAACATTTTTCTAATAAAATGTCATAAACTCGATATAAATTGCAGTTACACTGTGTGTCCAAACAGGAACACTGGCCACTTGTTAGAATCCGAATCACCTTTATTCACAAAACACATGTGCATGTACAGGAATTTGACTCTGTGAAATGGTTCTGCGGCAATAAACAGAATCTACAGAGAGACAGTAACTGGGTATGTGGACCGATTTACACAATCCACGGACAGTGTACCTACCCTATGAACACCTGAGGCTAAAAACAATAGACTACACCATAAACACTATACGATACATTATAACGTATGCATGTAAAGATATTTGAATATAAAACTGTTTTACAGAATGATGTTCAATGGGTAAAATATATATGTCAGTTTGTGGCAGAGCACAGAAGGCAGTGCAGATAGCAATGTGCAGTTCTAGGATACAAGTGCAGGGTGCAGTCTGTGGATGGATAATGCTGTGCAACACAGAACGGTAAAGTCTATAATGTGTGACAATAATGCATGTGCAACCCATACATCAAAACGTTCTAGAACACAGAGTGCTATAGCTCCTCCCCCCCCCCATCTGCTCTGTGTCTGTCTGTCTGTCTGTAGTGCTGCCACTGCAGAGGAGATGTGATGCGCGAGAGATGCGTTTAATTAGCATGGTTGAGCAGGCAGCGCGCACACACACACACACACACACACACACACACTAGGCAGCAGAGACAACAAACAGCTGGATGGATGTCTGGCTACGATACACTCCATCTCAGATCTGCACTACACACACACACCTCCCATGTTCATAACTTTTTTTATTGTGCCTCAAACCGCAAGCTTAGCCTCTCCTGTTTGTGCACAGATATACACATAAACATAAACAGATATATGCCAACATATGCAAACCAGGCTTGCTCAGTCGCAAACTGATTAGAAATCTAACTCAAGCTAACTTTGAAATGTTCACTTACTTATTCTCTTCCTCACTCTCTCCGTCACTCCATTTCCTCACTCCACTATCTTTCTAAAATATAATTTGTTAATGATCTTTTTTGGCGAGGAGTCTTTGCTCATTAATTAGTGTGACACTGCAGGAGAGTAATCCTGCTAATTTAGCTGTTCTGGCCCAGGGACCCCTGTCCTTCTGTGTGGTAATTAAGCTGGTATTTTTTTTGTGACTATGGCCTCCGGCATTACCACCTAAGGTCACCTCCAGAAACAACTTGACAACTTGAACTGCTCTGTACAACCGAAGGCTAGCATCATTAAATGTTTGCTGTGGATCAATAGAGCAAAGTGATCGAAAGCTCACTACAAACTGAGTCTGTGATGTAGCCGCAATCGTCTATCTCTCTTTTCCCGGTTTGGTTTAGGGCTAAACTAGAGCTATTGTTTTAGATGATTTGGTAAACAATGCGTGTAGCACCCTCTATCATAATATAGAGTTTTATGATCTCAAAGTTGTCACCTAACAGAGGAAACACACTGAAGAAGGCACAGTGATGCTGAAACGTTGGTGTTTTACCCAATAAATAGCTGGGAGTTATTTTTTTATAGTTTACAAAACAACAAAACACATATAGCACAGTGCAGTCTGAAAGTATTCAGTTCCCTTGAATTTTTCCACATTTTGTTATGTTACAGTCTTATTCTCAAATGGATTAAATAAATTGTTTTCCTCATCAATCTACACACAATACCCAATAATGAAAAAGCAAGTTTACTTTTTATTTATTTTTTAAACCGAAATGCCTTTATTCACGTAATTATTCAGACCTTTTGCTATGAGGCTTGAAATTGAGGCTCAGGTGCATCCTGATTCCATTTATTATCCTTGAGATGTTTCTACAACTTGATTGGAGTCCACCTATGGTAAATGCAATGAATTGGACATGATTTGGAAAGGCACACACCTGTGTATATAATCAAATCAAATCAAAATCAAATTTTATTTGTCACATACACATGGTTAGCAGATGTTAATGCGAGTGTAGCGAAATGCTTGTGCTTCTAGTTCCGACAATGCAGTAATAACAAACAAGTAATCTAACTAACAATTCCAAAAAAAAACTACTGTCTTATACACAGTGTAAGGGGATAAAGAATATGTACATAAGGATATATGAATGAGTGATGGTACAGAGCAGCATAGGCAAGATACAGTAGATGATATCGAGTACAGTATATACATATGAGATGAGTATGTAAACCAAGTGGCATAGTTAAAGTGGCTAGTGATACATGTATTACATAAGGATGCAGTCGATGATATAGAGTACAGTATCTACGTATGCATATGAGATGAATAATGTAGGGTAAGTAACATTATATAAGGTAGCATTGTTTAAAGTGGCTAGTGATATATTTACATCATTTCCCATCAATTCCCATTATTAAAGTGGCTGGAGTAGAGTCAGTGTCATTGACAGTGTGTTGGCAGTAGCCACTCAATGTTAGTGGTGGCTGTTTAACAGTCTGATGGCCTTGAGATAGAAGCTGTTTTTCAGTCTCTCGGTCCCAGCTTTGATGCACCTGTACTGACCTCGCCTTCTGGAAGACAGCGGGGTGAACAGGCAGTGGCTCGGGTGGTTGATGTCCTTGATGATCTTTATGGCCTTCCTGTAGCATCGGGTGGTGTAGGTGTCCTGGAGGGCAGGTAGTTTGCCCCGGTGATGCGTTGTGCAGACCTCACTACCCTCTGGAGAGCCTTACGGTTGAGGGCGGTGCAGTTGCCATACCAGGCGGTGATACAGCCCGCCAGGATGCTCTCGATTGTGCATCTGTAGAAGTTTGTGAGTGCTTTTGGTGACAAGCCGAATTTCTTCAGCCTCCTGAGGTTGAAGAGGCGCTGCTGCGCCTTCCTCACGATGCTGTCTGTGTGAGTGGACCAATTCAGTTTGTCAGTGATGTGTATGCCGAGGAACTTAAAACTTGCTACCCTCTCCACTACTGTTCCATCGATGTGGATGGGGGGGTGTTCCCTCTGCTGTTTCCTGAAGTCCACAATCATCTCCTTAGTTTTGTTGACGTTGAGTGTGAGGTTATTTTCCTGACACCACACTCTGAGGGCCCTCACCTCCTCCCTGTAGGCCGTCTCGTCGTTGTTGGTAATCAAGCCTACCACTGTTGTGTCGTCCGCAAACTTACTTATAGGTAATTTCCATAGCTCTCAGCTTTCCAGAACATGCTGAATTCTACTTCAACTTGAGCACCTTTCTTTTATCAAGCCACAGAAAGTGCTATTAAGTTGAGGTCTGATTTTGCATTGAATTACAGCAACCACTTTTTAACGTGTCTCTACATCTACCTACATGTCACAACAGAAACCCCAACAAAAGCATTGACTGGTTTGGTCTGCAGTAAGTGCTTTTTATTGGGGTATCTGTTGATGGCCATTTGAAAACAAGCATTCTGTGGTGCTTTTCTGAACATGGTTTTTCTCCCAGTTTCACATTAAAGTTACCTTAAATGGAAGCATACATTTTTGCTGGAAGAATAAGTGCTTCTCTTTGGGGAAGCCATAACTGTGTTTTGCCACTAGGCTCTGCTCTTGAGTACCAAGAAAGACCACATAAACTTATTTTATGTGTTTCTAGCTGTTTCTAGCTTATTAGGGTAGCTGTTAATGGCCATTCTACAACAAGCATTCTGTGGAGCTGTTCTAAACATAGTTTATCTCCTTGCTTCACATTAAAGTTACCTTAAATGGAAGCATATATTTTATGCTGGAAGAATAAGTGCTTCTCTTTAAGGTTAACCTAACTGTGTTTTACCACTAGACTCTGCTCTCGAGTATCAAGAAAGCAAACATAAACTGCTTTCATGTGTTGTGTTCTTTGTTTCTCTGTAATCACACTTAACTTTTTCCCATCAACGATCAGCTGACAATGTGGAAGACACCTCATCAAGCTCAAGCACCTCAGTCATAAGCTGCCTATTCAAATTAGCATGAAGACAAATAGTTATTTCACAATAGGTGTGGAAGGGGCTTGGCCGTGAACTGCACAGCTATCAGTTAGTGTCCCCGAATATTTAAAATGAGCACGTCCCAGGGTAGAAACTCACTTTAATGAGACTCCTTGGAGGACTACCACCTACATGTATGGGCTCCAGACAAGATGGAAATCATGGAGTTAGCAGGAAGTCGTCTTTACCAGAGAAGACTGAGTGTAATCGCTGCCAAAGGTGCTTCAACAAGGTACTGTGGCCTTTTCTCTACCAAAACAGTAAGTAGTCCTTACCAGAGATCTCCAACTCTGGCCTTTTCCTTCCGAACCTGTCACAATTGGTACCCTAACAAGAGCATTGACTTGTCTATATAATGCAGTAAGTGCTACTTGTTGGTGTAGTTTGAATGACTTATGCAACAAAAAAATCACCGGATAGTCAGTGTTATCCTCTTTTGCCAATAGAAAGATTAATTCAAAGAAAAGCATTATTTGAGGCCATAGCTCATAAGTGCTTCTCTTTGGGGTAGTCTTAACTCTGTTACTTATAGGTAATTTCCATAGCTCTCAGCTTTCCAGAACATGCTGAATTCTGTTCAACTAATGAATCACCTTTCTTTTATCAAGCCACAGAAAGTGCTATTAAGTTGAGGTCTGATTTTTCATTGAATTACAGCAACCACTTTTTAACGTGTCTCTACATCTACCTACATGTCACAACAGAAACCCCAACAAAAGCATTGACTGGTTTGGTCTGCAGTAAGTGCTTTTATTGGGGTATCTGTTGATGGCCATTTGAAAACAAGCATTCTGTGGTGCTTTTCTGAACATGGTTTTTCTCCCAGTTTCACATTAAAGTTACCTTAAATGGAAGCATACATTTTTTGGAAGAATAAGTGCTTCTCTTTGGGGAAGCCATAACTGTGTTTTGCCACTAGGATCTGCTCTTGCAGTAAAGACAGGAAAATCAGACCACATAAAACTTATTGCCACTGTTTCTCTGATTCTTGATTATTAGGTAAACTGTTAATGGCCAAAGACCTACAACATAGTTGATCTCTGTAGATTGCTGTTATTTTAGACAGTTCCCAGTCTTGAGTCTGGTCTCGAGGCCACATATTGAGTTCTTGGTGTCAGATACTTTTCTACTCGCTTGACTAGGTCTTGGAAGTGGGGACTTTACTTTAGGACCAGTAAAAAACTCTTAATGCTTCCATTCACAGCACTAAACTCTGCATATCAGCTGTTCATAAACTGCTTTCATGTTTATGTCCTTTGTTTCATCTGTAAAACCTCAAATGGAAGCAACTTTTTCCCAATACTTGATTTAAGGTTAACCTAGCTGACAATGTTGGAAAGACGGCAAACATAAACTCAAGCACCTCAGTCATTTAGGTGTGTTCTTCAAATTTCTGCAATCACAAATTTTCCCATATTTCAGTGACAATGTGGAAGGGGCTTGCCCATGAACTGACAGCACCAGTGGTGTAGTGTCATAAGCTGCTTATTGAAATTGGGCATGAAGAAACTCACTTTAATGGTTACTTGCCTGGACTGGACTAGGCTATACCCGCTTTGTTTTTCAGTGGGCATTGTCTATACACACTTAATCCCTTCTGTTGCGTATCAAAGTGGACCTGCACAAAGCAACCTACATCGCAAAGCATATGGGCTCCAGACAAGTTAGTGTCCCCGAAATCATGAGCAGTTAGCAGAAACTCACTTTAATGAGACTCCTTGTTACCACCTTGTATGGGCTCAGACAAGATGGAAATCATGGAGTTAGCAGGAAGTCGTCTTTACCAGAGTTTTAACTTTTTTCTCTACCAAAACAGTAAGTAGTCCTTACCAGAGATCTCCAACTCTGGCCTTTTCCTTCCGAACCTGTCACAATTGGTACCCTAACAAGAGCATTGACTTGTCTATATAATGCAGTAAGTGCTACTTGTTGGTGTAGTTTGACGTGACTTATGCAACAAAAAATCACCGGATAGTCAGTGTTATCCTCTTTTGCCAATAGAAAGATTAATTCAAAGAAAAGCATTATTTGAGGCCATAGCTCATAAGTGCTTCTCTTTGGGGTTTAGTCTTAACTGTGTTACTTATAGGTCATTTCCATAGCTCCCTGCTTCGCAGAACATGCTGAATTCTACTTCAACTTGAGAACCTTTCTCTTAAGTGAAAGTGCTATCGAGATGGGACCTGATTTTACACTGAAATACAGCAACTACATTTAATGAGTCTCTACATCTACCTACATGTCACAACAGAAACCCTAACAAAAGCATTGACTGGTTTTGTCAGCAGTAGGTGCTTTTTTTGGGTAGCTGTTAATGACCATTCGACAACAAGCATTCTGTGGTGTATTTCCGAATGTAGTTTTTCTCCTTAGTTCACATTAAAGTTACCTTAAATGGAAGCATACATTTTGTGCTGGAAGAATAAGTGCTTCTCTTTGGGGTAAACATAACTGTGTTTTGCCACTAGGCTCTGCTCTTGAGTACCAAGAAAGACCACATAAACTTATTTTATGTGTTTCTAGCTGTTTCTAGCTTATTAGGGTAGCTGTTAATGGCCATTCTACAACAAGCATTCTGTGGAGCTGTTCTAAACATAGTTTATCTCCTTGCTTCACATTAAAGTTACCTTAAATGGAAGCATATATTTTATGCTGGAAGAATAAGTGCTTCTCTTTAAGGTTAACCTAACTGTGTTTTACCACTAGACTCTGCTCTCGAGTATCAAGAAAGCAAACATAAACTGCTTTCATGTGTTGTGTTCTTTGTTTCTCTGTAATCACAAGTAACTTTTTCCCATCAACGATCAGCTGACAATGTGGAAGACGCCTCATCAAGCTCAAGCACCTCAGTCATAAGCTGCTTATTCAAATTAGCATGAAGACAAATAGTTATTTCACAATAGGTGTGGAAGGGGCTTGGCCGTGAACTGCACAGCTATCAGTTAGTGTCCCCGAATATTTAAAATGAGCACGTCCCAGGGTAGAAACTCACTTTAATGAGACTCCTTGGAGGACTACCACCTACATGTATGGGCTCCAGACAAGATGGAAATCATGGAGTTAGCAGGAAGTCGTCTTTACCAGAGTTCTACGACTGTGGCCTTTTCTCTACCAAAACAGTAAGTAGTCCTTACCAGAGATCTCCAACTCTGGCCTTTTCCTTCCGAACCTGTCACAATTGGTACCCTAACAAGAGCATTGACTTGTCTATATAATGCAGTAAGTGCTACTTGTTGGTGTAGTTTGACGTGACTTATGCAACAAAAAATCACCGGATAGTCAGTGTTATCCTCTTTTGCCAATAGAAAGATTAATTCAAAGAAAAGCATTATTTGAGGCCATAGCTCATAAGTGCTTCTCTTTGGGGTAGTCTTAACTCTGTTACTTATAGGTAATTTCCATAGCTCTCAGCTTTCCAGAACATGCTGAATTCTACTTCAACTTGAGCACCTTTCTTTTATCAAGCCACAGAAAGTGCTATTAAGTTGAGGTCTGATTTTGCATTGAATTACAGCAACCACTTTTTAACGTGTCTCTACATCTACCTACATGTCACAACAGAAACCCCAACAAAAGCATTGACTGGTTTGGTCTGCAGTAAGTGCTTTTTATTGGGGTATCTGTTGATGGCCATTTGAAAACAAGCATTCTGTGGTGCTTTTCTGAACATGGTTTTTCTCCCAGTTTCACATTAAAGTTACCTTAAATGGAAGCATACATTTTTGCTGGAAGAATAAGTGCTTCTCTTTGGGGAAGCCATAACTGTGTTTTGCCACTAGGCTCTGCTCTTGAGTACCAAGAAAGACCACATAAACTTATTTTATGTGTTTCTAGCTGTTTCTAGCTTATTAGGGTAGCTGTTAATGGCCATTCTACAACAAGCATTCTGTGGAGCTGTTCTAAACATAGTTTATCTCCTTGCTTCACATTAAAGTTACCTTAAATGGAAGCATATATTTTATGCTGGAAGAATAAGTGCTTCTCTTTAAGGTTAACCTAACTGTGTTTTACCACTAGACTCTGCTCTCGAGTATCAAGAAAGCAAACATAAACTGCTTTCATGTGTTGTGTTCTTTGTTTCTCTGTAATCACAATAACTTTTTCCCCATCAACGATCAGCTGACAATGTGGAAGACGCCTCATCAAGCTCAAGCACCTCAGTCATAAGCTGCTTATTCAAATTAGCATGAAGACAAATAGTTATTTCACAATAGGTGTGGAAGGGGCTTGGCCGTGAACTGCACAGCTATCAGTTAGTGTCCCCGAATATTTAAAATGAGCACGTCCCAGGGTAGAAACTCACTTTAATGAGACTCCTTGGAGGACTACCACCTACATGTATGGGCTCCAGACAAGATGGAAATCATGGAGTTAGCAGGAAGTCGTCTTTACCAGAGTTCTACGACTGTGGCCTTTTCTCTACCAAAACAGTAAGTAGTCCTTACCAGAGATCTCCAACTCTGGCCTTTTCCTTCCGAACCTGTCACAATTGGTACCCTAACAAGAGCATTGACTTGTCTATATAATGCAGTAAGTGCTACTTGTTGGTGTAGTTTGACGTGACTTATGCAACAAAAAATCACCGGATAGTCAGTGTTATCCTCTTTTGCCAATAGAAAGATTAATTCAAAGAAAAGCATTATTTGAGGCCATAGCTCATAAGTGCTTCTCTTTGGGGTAGTCTTAACTCTGTTACTTATAGGTAATTTCCATAGCTCTCAGCTTTCCAGAACATGCTGAATTCTACTTCAACTTGAGCACCTTTCTTTTATCAAGCCACAGAAAGTGCTATTAAGTTGAGGTCTGATTTTGCATTGAATTACAGCAACCACTTTTTAACGTGTCTCTACATCTACCTACATGTCACAACAGAAACCCCAACAAAAGCATTGACTGGTTTGGTCTGCAGTAAGTGCTTTTTATTGGGGTATCTGTTGATGGCCATTTGAAAACAAGCATTCTGTGGTGCTTTTCTGAACATGGTTTTTCTCCCAGTTTCACATTAAAGTTACCTTAAATGGAAGCATACATTTTTTGCTGGAAGAATAAGTGCTTCTCTTTGGGGAAGCCATAACTGTGTTTTGCCACTAGGCTCTGCTCTTGAGTACCAAGAAAGACCACATAAACTTATTTTATGTGTTTCTAGCTGTTTCTAGCTTATTAGGGTAGCTGTTAATGGCCATTCTACAACAAGCATTCTGTGGAGCTGTTCTAAACATAGTTTATCTCCTTGCTTCACATTAAAGTTACCTTAAATGGAAGCATATATTTTATGCTGGAAGAATAAGTGCTTCTCTTTAAGGTTAACCTAACTGTGTTTTACCACTAGACTCTGCTCTCGAGTATCAAGAAAGCAAACATAAACTGCTTTCATGTGTTGTGTTCTTTGTTTCTCTGTAATCACAAGTAACTTTTTCCCATCAACGATCAGCTGACAATGTGGAAGACGCCTCATCAAGCTCAAGCACCTCAGTCATAAGCTGCTTATTCAAATTAGCATGAAGACAAATAGTTATTTCACAATAGGTGTGGAAGGGGCTTGGCCGTGAACTGCACAGCTATCAGTTAGTGTCCCCGAATATTTAAAATGAGCACGTCCCAGGGTAGAAACTCACTTTAATGAGACTCCTTGGAGGACTACCACCTACATGTATGGGCTCCAGACAAGATGGAAATCATGGAGTTAGCAGGAAGTCGTCTTTACCAGAGTTCTACGACTGTGGCCTTTTCTCTACCAAAACAGTAAGTAGTCCTTACCAGAGATCTCCAACTCTGGCCTTTTCCTTCCGAACCTGTCACAATTGGTACCCTAACAAGAGCATTGACTTGTCTATATAATGCAGTAAGTGCTACTTGTTGGTGTAGTTTGACGTGACTTATGCAACAAAAAATCACCGGATAGTCAGTGTTATCCTCTTTTGCCAATAGAAAGATTAATTCAAAGAAAAGCATTATTTGAGGCCATAGCTCATAAGTGCTTCTCTTTGGGGTAGTCTTAACTCTGTTACTTATAGGTAATTTCCATAGCTCTCAGCTTTCCAGAACATGCTGAATTCTACTTCAACTTGAGCACCTTTCTTTTATCAAGCCACAGAAAGTGCTATTAAGTTGAGGTCTGATTTTGCATTGAATTACAGCAACCACTTTTTAACGTGTCTCTACATCTACCTACATGTCACAACAGAAACCCCAACAAAAGCATTGACTGGTTTGGTCTGCAGTAAGTGCTTTTTATTGGGGTATCTGTTGATGGCCATTTGAAAACAAGCATTCTGTGGTGCTTTTCTGAACATGGTTTTTCTCCCAGTTTCACATTAAAGTTACCTTAAATGGAAGCATACATTTTTGCTGGAAGAATAAGTGCTTCTCTTTGGGGAAGCCATAACTGTGTTTTGCCACTAGGCTCTGCTCTTGAGTACCAAGAAAGACCACATAAACTTATTTTATGTGTTTCTAGCTGTTTCTAGCTTATTAGGGTAGCTGTTAATGGCCATTCTACAACAAGCATTCTGTGGAGCTGTTCTAAACATAGTTTATCTCCTTGCTTCACATTAAAGTTACCTTAAATGGAAGCATATATTTTATGCTGGAAGAATAAGTGCTTCTCTTTAAGGTTAACCTAACTGTGTTTTACCACTAGACTCTGCTCTCGAGTATCAAGAAAGCAAACATAAACTGCTTTCATGTGTTGTGTTCTTTGTTTCTCTGTAATCACAAGTAACTTTTTCCCATCAACGATCAGCTGACAATGTGGAAGACGCCTCATCAAGCTCAAGCACCTCAGTCATAAGCTGCTTATTCAAATTAGCATGAAGACAAATAGTTATTTCACAATAGGTGTGGAAGGGGCTTGGCCGTGAACTGCACAGCTATCAGTTAGTGTCCCCGAATATTTAAAATGAGCACGTCCCAGGGTAGAAACTCACTTTAATGAGACTCCTTGGAGGACTACCACCTACATGTATGGGCTCCAGACAAGATGGAAATCATGGAGTTAGCAGGAAGTCGTCTTTACCAGAGTTCTACGACTGTGGCCTTTTCTCTACCAAAACAGTAAGTAGTCCTTACCAGAGATCTCCAACTCTGGCCTTTTCCTTCCGAACCTGTCACAATTGGTACCCTAACAAGAGCATTGACTTGTCTATATAATGCAGTAAGTGCTACTTGTTGGTGTAGTTTGACGTGACTTATGCAACAAAAAATCACCGGATAGTCAGTGTTATCCTCTTTTGCCAATAGAAAGATTAATTCAAAGAAAAGCATTATTTGAGGCCATAGCTCATAAGTGCTTCTCTTTGGGGTAGTCTTAACTCTGTTACTTATAGGTAATTTCCATAGCTCTCAGCTTTCCAGAACATGCTGAATTCTACTTCAACTTGAGCACCTTTCTTTTATCAAGCCACAGAAAGTGCTATTAAGTTGAGGTCTGATTTTGCATTGAATTACAGCAACCACTTTTTAACGTGTCTCTACATCTACCTACATGTCACAACAGAAACCCCAACAAAAGCATTGACTGGTTTGGTCTGCAGTAAGTGCTTTTTATTGGGGTATCTGTTGATGGCCATTTGAAAACAAGAAAACAAGCATTCTGTGGTGCTTTTCTGAACATGGTTTTTCTCCCAGTTTCACATTAAAGTTACCTTAAATGGAAGCATACATTTTTGCTGGAAGAATAAGTGCTTCTCTTTGGGGAAGCCATAACTGTGTTTTGCCACTAGGCTCTGCTCTTGAGTACCAAGAAAGACCACATAAACTTATTTTATGTGTTTCTAGCTGTTTCTAGCTTATTAGGGTAGCTGTTAATGGCCATTCTACAACAAGCATTCTGTGGAGCTGTTCTAAACATAGTTTATCTCCTTGCTTCACATTAAAGTTACCTTAAATGGAAGCATATATTTTATGCTGGAAGAATAAGTGCTTCTCTTTAAGGTTAACCTAACTGTGTTTTACCACTAGACTCTGCTCTCGAGTATCAAGAAAGCAAACATAAACTGCTTTCATGTGTTGTGTTCTTTGTTTCTCTGTAATCACAAGTAACTTTTTCCCATCAACGATCAGCTGACAATGTGGAAGACGCCTCAACTCAAGCACCTCAGTCATAAGCTGCTTATTCAAATTAGCATGAAGACAAATAGTTATTTCACAATAGGTGTGGAAGGGGCTTGGCCGTGAACTGCACAGCTATCAGTTAGTGTCCCCGAATATTTAAAATGAGCACGTCCCAGGGTAGAAACTCACTTTAATGAGACTCCTTGGAGGACTACCACCTACATGTATGGGCTCCAGACAAGATGGAAATCATGGAGTTAGCAGGAAGTCGTCTTTACCAGAGTTCTACGACTGTGGCCTTTTCTCTACCAAAACAGTAAGTAGTCCTTACCAGAGATCTCCAACTCTGGCCTTTTCCTTCCGAACCTGTCACAATTGGTACCCTAACAAGAGCATTGACTTGTCTATATAATGCAGTAAGTGCTACTTGTTGGTGTAGTTTGACGTGACTTATGCAACAAAAAATCACCGGATAGTCAGTGTTATCCTCTTTTGCCAATAGAAAGATTAATTCAAAGAAAAGCATTATTTGAGGCCATAGCTCATAAGTGCTTCTCTTTGGGGTAGTCTTAACTCTGTTACTTATAGGTAATTTCCATAGCTCTCAGCTTTCCAGAACATGCTGAATTCTACTTCAACTTGAGCACCTTTCTTTTATCAAGCCACAGAAAGTGCTATTAAGTTGAGGTCTGATTTTGCATTGAATTACAGCAACCACTTTTTAACGTGTCTCTACATCTACCTACATGTCACAACAGAAACCCCAACAAAAGCATTGACTGGTTTGGTCTGCAGTAAGTGCTTTTATTGGGGTATCTGTTGATGGCCATTTGAAAACAAGCATTCTGTGGTGCTTTTCTGAACATGGTTTTTCTCCCAGTTTCACATTAAAGTTACCTTAAATGGAAGCATACATTTTTAGCTGGAAGAATAAGTGCTTCTCTTTGGGGAAGCCATAACTGTGTTTTGCCACTAGGCTCTGCTCTTGAGTACCAAGAAAGACCACATAAACTTATTTTATGTGTTCTAGCTGTTTCTAGCTTATTAGGGTAGCTGTTAATGGCCATTCTACAACAAGCATTCTGTGGAGCTGTTCTAAACATAGTTTATCTCCTTGCTTCACATTAAAGTTACCTTAAATGGAAGCATATATTTTATGCTGGAAGAATAAGTGCTTCTCTTTAAGGTTAACCTAACTGTGTTTTACCACTAGACTCTGCTCTCGAGTATCAAGAAAGCAAACATAAACTGCTTTCATGTGTTGTGTTCTTTGTTTCTCTGTAATCACAAGTAACTTTTTCCCATCAACGATCAGCTGACAATGTGGAAGACGCCTCATCAAGCTCAAGCACCTCAGTCATAAGCTGCTTATTCAAATTAGCATGAAGACAAATAGTTATTTCACAATAGGTGTGGAAGGGGCTTGGCCGTGAACTGCACAGCTATCAGTTAGTGTCCCCGAATATTTAAAATGAGCACGTCCCAGGGTAGAAACTCACTTTAATGAGACTCCTTGGAGGACTACCACCTACATGTATGGGCTCCAGACAAGATGGAAATCATGGAGTTAGCAGGAAGTCGTCTTTACCAGAGTTCTACGACTGTGGCCTTTTCTCTACCAAAACAGTAAGTAGTCCTTACCAGAGATCTCCAACTCTGGCCTTTTCCTTCCGAACCTGTCACAATTGGTACCCTAACAAGAGCATTGACTTGTCTATATAATGCAGTAAGTGCTACTTGTTGGTGTAGTTTGACGTGACTTATGCAACAAAAAATCACCGGATAGTCAGTGTTATCCTCTTTTGCCAATAGAAAGATTAATTCAAAGAAAAGCATTATTTGAGGCCATAGCTCATAAGTGCTTCTCTTTGGGGTAGTCTTAACTCTGTTACTTATAGGTAATTTCCATAGCTCTCAGCTTTCCAGAACATGCTGAATTCTACTTCAACTTGAGCACCTTTCTTTTATCAAGCCACAGAAAGTGCTATTAAGTTGAGGTCTGATTTTGCATTGAATTACAGCAACCACTTTTTAACGTGTCTCTACATCTACCTACATGTCACAACAGAAACCCCAACAAAAGCATTGACTGGTTTGGTCTGCAGTAAGTGCTTTTTATTGGGGTATCTGTTGATGGCCATTTGAAAACAAGCATTCTGTGGTGCTTTTCTGAACATGGTTTTTCTCCCAGTTTCACATTAAAGTTACCTTAAATGGAAGCATACATTTTTTGCTGGAAGAATAAGTGCTTCTCTTTGGGGAAGCCATAACTGTGTTTTGCCACTAGGCTCTGCTCTTGAGTACCAAGAAAGACCACATAAACTTATTTTATGTGTTTCTAGCTGTTTCTAGCTTATTAGGGTAGCTGTTAATGGCCATTCTACAACAAGCATTCTGTGGAGCTGTTCTAAACATAGTTTATCTCCTTGCTTCACATTAAAGTTACCTTAAATGGAAGCATATATTTTATGCTGGAAGAATAAGTGCTTCTCTTTAAGGTTAACCTAACTGTGTTTTACCACTAGACTCTGCTCTCGAGTATCAAGAAAGCAAACATAAACTGCTTTCATGTGTTGTGTTCTTTGTTTCTCTGTAATCACAAGTAACTTTTTCCCATCAACGATCAGCTGACAATGTGGAAGACGCCTCATCAAGCTCAAGCACCTCAGTCATAAGCTGCTTATTCAAATTAGCATGAAGACAAATAGTTATTTCACAATAGGTGTGGAAGGGGCTTGGCCGTGAACTGCACAGCTATCAGTTAGTGTCCCCGAATATTTAAAATGAGCACGTCCCAGGGTAGAAACTCACTTTAATGAGACTCCTTGGAGGACTACCACCTACATGTATGGGCTCCAGACAAGATGGAAATCATGGAGTTAGCAGGAAGTCGTCTTTACCAGAGTTCTACGACTGTGGCCTTTTCTCTACCAAAACAGTAAGTAGTCCTTACCAGAGATCTCCAACTCTGGCCTTTTCCTTCCGAACCTGTCACAATTGGTACCCTAACAAGAGCAAGAGCATGACTTGTCTATATAATGCAGTAAGTGCTACTTGTTGGTGTAGTTTGACGTGACTTATGCAACAAAAAATCACCGGATAGTCAGTGTTATCCTCTTTTGCCAATAGAAAGATTAATTCAAAGAAAAGCATTATTTGAGGCCATAGCTCATAAGTGCTTCTCTTTGGGGTAGTCTTAACTCTGTTACTTATAGGTAATTTCCATAGCTCTCAGCTTTCCAGAACATGCTGAATTCTACTTCAACTTGAGCACCTTTCTTTTATCAAGCCACAGAAAGTGCTATTAAGTTGAGGTCTGATTTTGCATTGAATTACAGCAACCACTTTTTAACGTGTCTCTACATCTACCTACATGTCACAACAGAAACCCCAACAAAAGCATTGACTGGTTTGGTCTGCAGTAAGTGCTTTTTATTGGGGTATCTGTTGATGGCCATTTGAAAACAAGCATTCTGTGGTGCTTTTCTGAACATGGTTTTTCTCCCAGTTTCACATTAAGTTACCTTAAATGGAAGCATACATTTTTTGCTGGAAGAATAAGTGCTTCTCTTTGGGGAAGCCATAACTGTGTTTTGCCACTAGGCTCTGCTCTTGAGTACCAAGAAAGACCACATAAACTTATTTTATGTGTTTCTAGCTGTTTCTAGCTTATTAGGGTAGCTGTTAATGGCCATTCTACAACAAGCATTCTGTGGAGCTGTTCTAAACATAGTTTATCTCCTTGCTTCACATTAAAGTTACCTTAAATGGAAGCATATATTTTATGCTGGAAGAATAAGTGCTTCTCTTTAAGGTTAACCTAACTGTGTTTTACCACTAGACTCTGCTCTCGAGTATCAAGAAAGCAAACATAAACTGCTTTCATGTGTTGTGTTCTTTGTTTCTCTGTAATCACAAGTAACTTTTTCCCATCAACGATCAGCTGACAATGTGGAAGACGCCTCATCAAGCTCAAGCACCTCAGTCATAAGCTGCTTATTCAAATTAGCATGAAGACAAATAGTTATTTCACAATAGGTGTGGAAGGGGCTTGGCCGTGAACTGCACAGCTATCAGTTAGTGTCCCCGAATATTTAAAATGAGCACGTCCCAGGGTAGAAACTCACTTTAATGAGACTCCTTGGAGGACTACCACCTACATGTATGGGCTCCAGACAAGATGGAAATCATGGAGTTAGCAGGAAGTCGTCTTTACCAGAGTTCTACGACTGTGGCCTTTTCTCTACCAAAACAGTAAGTAGTCCTTACCAGAGATCTCCAACTCTGGCCTTTTCCTTCCGAACCTGTCACAATTGGTACCCTAACAAGAGCATTGACTTGTCTATATAATGCAGTAAGTGCTACTTGTTGGTGTAGTTTGACGTGACTTATGCAACAAAAAATCACCGGATAGTCAGTGTTATCCTCTTTTGCCAATAGAAAGATTAATTCAAAGAAAAGCATTATTTGAGGCCATAGCTCATAAGTGCTTCTCTTTGGGGTAGTCTTAACTCTTAACTGTTACTTATAGGTAATTTCCATAGCTCTCAGCTTTCCAGAACATGCTGAATTCTACTTCAACTTGAGCACCTTTCTTTTATCAAGCCACAGAAAGTGCTATTAAGTTGAGGTCTGATTTTGCATTGAATTACAGCAACCACTTTTTAACGTGTCTCTACATCTACCTACATGTCACAACAGAAACCCCAACAAAAGCATTGACTGGTTTGGTCTGCAGTAAGTGCTTTTTATTGGGGTATCTGTTGATGGCCATTTGAAAACAAGCATTCTGTGGTGCTTTTCTGAACATGGTTTTTCTCCCAGTTTCACATTAAAGTTACCTTAAATGGAAGCATACATTTTTTGCTGGAAGAATAAGTGCTTCTCTTTGGGGAAGCCATAACTGTGTTTTGCCACTAGGCTCTGCTCTTGAGTACCAAGAAAGACCACATAAACTTATTTTATGTGTTTCTAGCTGTTTCTAGCTTATTAGGGTAGCTGTTAATGGCCATTCTACACAAGCATTCTGTGGAGCTGTTCTAAACATAGTTTATCTCCTTGCTTCACATTAAAGTTACCTTAAATGGAAGCATATATTTTATGCTGGAAGAATAAGTGCTTCTCTTTAAGGTTAACCTAACTGTGTTTTACCACTAGACTCTGCTCTCGAGTATCAAGAAAGCAAACATAAACTGCTTTCATGTGTTGTGTTCTTTGTTTCTCTGTAATCACAAGTAACTTTTTCCCATCAACGATCAGCTGACAATGTGGAAGACGCCTCATCAAGCTCAAGCACCTCAGTCATAAGCTGCTTATTCAAATTAGCATGAAGACAAATAGTTATTTCACAATAGGTGTGGAAGGGGCTTGGCCGTGAACTGCACAGCTATCAGTTAGTGTCCCCGAATATTTAAAATGAGCACGTCCCAGGGTAGAAACTCACTTTAATGAGACTCCTTGGAGGACTACCACCTACATGTATGGGCTCCAGACAAGATGGAAATCATGGAGTTAGCAGGAAGTCGTCTTTACCAGAGTTCTACGACTGTGGCCTTTTCTCTACCAAAACAGTAAGTAGTCCTTACCAGAGATCTCCAACTCTGGCCTTTTCCTTCCGAACCTGTCACAATTGGTACCCTAACAAGAGCATTGACTTGTCTATATAATGCAGTAAGTGCTACTTGTTGGTGTAGTTTGACGTGACTTATGCAACAAAAAATCACCGGATAGTCAGTGTTATCCTCTTTTGCCAATAGAAAGATTAATTCAAAGAAAAGCATTATTTGAGGCCATAGCTCATAAGTGCTTCTCTTTGGGGTAGTCTTAACTCTGTTACTTATAGGTAATTTCCATAGCTCTCAGCTTTCCAGAACATGCTGAATTCTACTTCAACTTGAGCACCTTTCTTTTATCAAGCCACAGAAAGTGCTATTAAGTTGAGGTCTGATTTTGCATTGAATTACAGCAACCACTTTTTAACGTGTCTCTACATCTACCTACATGTCACAACAGAACAACCAACAAAAGCATTGACTGGTTTGGTCTGCAGTAAGTGCTTTTTATTTCGGGTATCTGTTGAGGGCCATTTGAAAACAAGCATTCTGTGGTGCTTTTCTGAACATGGTTTTTCTCCCAGTTTCACATTAAAGTTACCTTAAATGGAAGCATACATTTTTTGCTGGAAGAATAAGTGCTTCTCTTTGGGGAAGCCATAACTGTGTTTTGCCACTAGGCTCTGCTCTTGAGTACCAAGAAAGACCACATAAACTTATTTTATGTGTTTCTAGCTGTTTCTAGCTTATTAGGGTAGCTGTTAATGGCCATTCTACAACAAGCATTCTGTGGAGCTGTTCTAAACATAGTTTATCTCCTTGCTTCACATTAAAGTTACCTTAAATGGAAGCATATATTTTATGCTGGAAGAATAAGTGCTTCTCTTTAAGGTTAACCTAACTGTGTTTTACCACTAGACTCTGCTCTCGAGTATCAAGAAAGCAAACATAAACTGCTTTCATGTGTTGTGTTCTTTGTTTCTCTGTAATCACAAGTAACTTTTTCCCATCAACGATCAGCTGACAATGTGGAAGACGCCTCATCAAGCTCAAGCACCTCAGTCATAAGCTGCTTATTCAAATTAGCATGAAGACAAATAGTTATTTCACAATAGGTGTGGAAGGGGCTTGGCCGTGAACTGCACAGCTATCAGTTAGTGTCCCCGAATATTTAAAATGAGCACGTCCCAGGGTAGAAACTCACTTTAATGAGACTCCTTGGAGGACTACCACCTACATGTATGGGCTCCAGACAAGATGGAAATCATGGAGTTAGCAGGAAGTCGTCTTTACCAGAGTTCTACGACTGTGGCCTTTTCTCTACCAAAACAGTAAGTAGTCCTTACCAGAGATCTCCAACTCTGGCCTTTTCCTTCCGAACCTGTCACAATTGGTACCCTAACAAGAGCATTGACTTGTCTATATAATGCAGTAAGTGCTACTTGTTGGTGTAGTTTGACGTGACTTATGCAACAAAAAATCACCGGATAGTCAGTGTTATCCTCTTTTGCCAATAGAAAGATTAATTCAAAGAAAAGCATTATTTGAGGCCATAGCTCATAAGTGCTTCTCTTTGGGGTAGTCTTAACTCTGTTACTTATAGGTAATTTCCATAGCTCTCAGCTTTCCAGAACATGCTGAATTCTACTTCAACTTGAGCACCTTTCTTTTATCAAGCCACAGAAAGTGCTATTAAGTTGAGGTCTGATTTTGCATTGAATTACAGCAACCACTTTTTAACGTGTCTCTACATCTACCTACATGTCACAACAGAAACCCCAACAAAAGCATTGACTGGTTTGGTCTGCAGTAAGTGCTTTTTATTGGGGTATCTGTTGATGGCCATTTGAAAACAAGCATTCTGTGGTGCTTTTCTGAACATGGTTTTTCTCCCAGTTTCACATTAAAGTTACCTTAAATGGAAGCATACATTTTTTGCTGGAAGAATAAGTGCTTCTCTTTGGGGAAGCCATAACTGTGTTTTGCCACTAGGCTCTGCTCTTGAGTACCAAGAAAGACCACATAAACTTATTTTATGTGTTTCTAGCTGTTTCTAGCTTATTAGGGTAGCTGTTAATGGCCATTCTACAACAAGCATTCTGTGGAGCTGTTCTAAACATAGTTTATCTCCTTGCTTCACATTAAAGTTACCTTAAATGGAAGCATATATTTTATGCTGGAAGAATAAGTGCTTCTCTTTAAGGTTAACCTAACTGTGTTTTACCACTAGACTCTGCTCTCGAGTATCAAGAAAGCAAACATAAACTGCTTTCATGTGTTGTGTTCTTTGTTTCTCTGTAATCACAAGTAACTTTTTCCCATCAACGATCAGCTGACAATGTGGAAGACGCCTCATCAAGCTCAAGCACCTCAGTCATAAGCTGCTTATTCAAATTAGCATGAAGACAAATAGTTATTTCACAATAGGTGTGGAAGGGGCTTGGCCGTGAACTGCACAGCTATCAGTTAGTGTCCCCGAATATTTAAAATGAGCACGTCCCAGGGTAGAAACTCACTTTAATGAGACTCCTTGGAGGACTACCACCTACATGTATGGGCTCCAGACAAGATGGAAATCATGGAGTTAGCAGGAAGTCGTCTTTACCAGAGTTCTACGACTGTGGCCTTTTCTCTACCAAAACAGTAAGTAGTCCTTACCAGAGATCTCCAACTCTGGCCTTTTCCTTCCGAACCTGTCACAATTGGTACCCTAACAAGAGCATTGACTTGTCTATATAATGCAGTAAGTGCTACTTGTTGGTGTAGTTTGACGTGACTTATGCAACAAAAAATCACCGGATAGTCAGTGTTATCCTCTTTTGCCAATAGAAAGATTAATTCAAAGAAAAGCATTATTTGAGGCCATAGCTCATAAGTGCTTCTCTTTGGGGTAGTCTTAACTCTGTTACTTATAGGTAATTTCCATAGCTCTCAGCTTTCCAGAACATGCATGCTGAATCTACTACTTCAACTTGAGCACCTTTCTTTTATCAAGCCACAGAAAGTGCTATTAAGTTGAGGTCTGATTTTGCATTGAATTACAGCAACCACTTTTTAACGTGTCTCTACATCTACCTACATGTCACAACAGAAACCCCAACAAAAGCATTGACTGGTTTGGTCTGCAGTAAGTGCTTTTTATTGGGGTATCTGTTGATGGCCATTTGAAAACAAGCATTCTGTGGTGCTTTTCTGAACATGGTTTTTCTCCCAGTTTCACATTAAAGTTACCTTAAATGGAAGCATACATTTTTGCTGGAAGAATAAGTGCTTCTCTTTGGGGAAGCCATAACTGTGTTTTGCCACTAGGCTCTGCTCTTGAGTACCAAGAAAGACCACATAAACTTATTTTATGTGTTTCTAGCTGTTTCTAGCTTATTAGGGTAGCTGTTAATGGCCATTCTACAACAAGCATTCTGTGGAGCTGTTCTAAACATAGTTTATCTCCTTGCTTCACATAAAGTTACCTTAAATGGAAGCATATATTTTATGCTGGAAGAATAAGTGCTTCTCTTTAAGGTTAACCTAACTGTGTTTTACCACTAGACTCTGCTCTCGAGTATCAAGAAAGCAAACATAAACTGCTTTCATGTGTTGTGTTCTTTGTTTCTCTGTAATCACAAGTAACTTTTTCCCATCAACGATCAGCTGACAATGTGGAAGACGCCTCATCAAGCTCAAGCACCTCAGTCATAAGCTGCTTATTCAAATTAGCATGAAGACAAATAGTTATTTCACAATAGGTGTGGAAGGGGCTTGGCCGTGAACTGCACAGCTATCAGTTAGTGTCCCCGAATATTTAAAATGAGCACGTCCCAGGGTAGAAACTCACTTTAATGAGACTCCTTGGAGGACTACCACCTACATGTATGGGCTCCAGACAAGATGGAAATCATGGAGTTAGCAGGAAGTCGTCTTTACCAGAGTTCTACGACTGTGGCCTTTTCTCTACAACAGTAAGTAGTCCTTACCAGAGATCTCCAACTCTGGCCTTTTCCTTCCGAACCTGTCACAATTGGTACCCTAACAAGAGCATTGACTTGTCTATATAATGCAGTAAGTGCTACTTGTTGGTGTAGTTTGACGTGACTTATGCAACAAAAAATCACCGGATAGTCAGTGTTATCCTCTTTTGCCAATAGAAAGATTAATTCAAAGAAAAGCATTATTTGAGGCCATAGCTCATAAGTGCTTCTCTTTGGGGTAGTCTTAACTCTGTTACTTATAGGTAATTTCCATAGCTCTCAGCTTTCCAGAACATGCTGAATTCTACTTCAACTTGAGCACCTTTCTTTTATCAAGCCACAGAAAGTGCTATTAAGTTGAGGTCTGATTTTGCATTGAATTACAGCAACCACTTTTTAACGTGTCTCTACATCTACCTACATGTCACAACAGAAACCCCAACAAAAGCATTGACTGGTTTGGTCTGCAGTAAGTGCTTTTTATTTCGGGTATCTGTTGATGGCCATTTGAAAACAAGCATTCTGTGGTGCTTTTCTGAACATGGTTTTTCTCCCAGTTTCACATTAAAGTTACCTTAAATGGAAGCATACATTTTTAGCTGGAAGAATAAGTGCTTCTCTTTGGGGAAGCCATAACTGTGTTTTGCCACTAGGCTCTGCTCTTGAGTACCAAGAAAGACCACATAAACTTATTTTATGTGTTTCTAGCTGTTTCTTGCTTATTAGGGTAGCTGTTAATGGCCATTCTACAACAAGCATTCTGTGGAGCTGTTCTAAACATAGTTTATCTCCTTGCTTCACATTAAAGTTACCTTAAATGGAAGCATATATTTTATGCTGGAAGAATAAGTGCTTCTCTTTAAGGTTAACCTAACTGTGTTTTACCACTAGACTCTGCTCTCGAGTATCAAGAAAGCAAACATAAACTGCTTTCATGTGTTGTGTTCTTTGTTTCTCTGTAATCACAAGTAACTTTTTCCCATCAACGATCAGCTGACAATGTGGAAGACGCCTCATCAAGCTCAAGCACCTCAGTCATAAGCTGCTTATTCAAATTAGCATGAAGACAAATAGTTATTTCACAATAGGTGTGGAAGGGGCTTGGCCGTGAACTGCACAGCTATCAGTTAGTGTCCCCGAATATTTAAAATGAGCACGTCCCAGGGTAGAAACTCACTTTAATGAGACTCCTTGGAGGACTACCACCTACATGTATGGGCTCCAGACAAGATGGAAATCATGGAGTTAGCAGGAAGTCGTCTTTACCAGAGTTCTACGACTGTGGCCTTTTCTCTACCAAAACAGTAAGTAGTCCTTACCAGAGATCTCCAACTCTGGCCTTTTCCTTCCGAACCTGTCACAATTGGTACCCTAACAAGAGCATTGACTTGTCTATATAATGCAGTAAGTGCTACTTGTTGGTGTAGTTTGACGTGACTTATGCAACAAAAAATCACCGGATAGTCAGTGTTATCCTCTTTTTGCCAATAGAAAGATTAATTCAAAGAAAAGCATTATTTGAGGCCATAGCTCATAAGTGCTTCTCTTTGGGGTAGTCTTAACTCTGTTACTTATAGGTAATTTCCATAGCTCTCAGCTTTCCAGAACATGCTGAATTCTACTTCAACTTGAGCACCTTTCTTTTATCAAGCCACAGAAAGTGCTATTAAGTTGAGGTCTGATTTTGCATTGAATTACAGCAACCACTTTTTAACGTGTCTCTACATCTACCTACATGTCACAACAGAAACCCCAACAAAAGCATTGACTGGTTTGGTCTGCAGTAAGTGCTTTTTATTGGGGTATCTGTTGATGGCCATTTGAAAACAAGCATTCTGTGGTGCTTTTCTGAACATGGTTTTTCTCCCAGTTTCACATTAAAGTTACCTTAAATGGAAGCATACATTTTTGCTGGAAGAATAAGTGCTTCTCTTTGGGGAAGCCATAACTGTGTTTTGCCACTAGGCTCTGCTCTGTACCAAGAAAGACCACATAAACTTATTTTATGTGTTTCTAGCTGTTTCTAGCTTATTAGGGTAGCTGTTAATGGCCATTCTACAACAAGCATTCTGTGGAGCTGTTCTAAACATAGTTTATCTCCTTGCTTCACATTAAAGTTACCTTAAATGGAAGCATATATTTTATGCTGGAAGAATAAGTGCTTCTCTTTAAGGTTAACCTAACTGTGTTTTACCACTAGACTCTGCTCTCGAGTATCAAGAAAGCAAACATAAACTGCTTTCATGTGTTGTGTTCTTTGTTTCTCTGTAATCACAAGTAACTTTTTCCCATCAACGATCAGCTGACAATGTGGAAGACGCCTCATCAAGCTCAAGCACCTCAGTCATAAGCTGCTTATTCAAATTAGCATGAAGACAAATAGTTATTTCACAATAGGTGTGGAAGGGGCTTGGCCGTGAACTGCACAGCTATCAGTTAGTGTCCCCGAATATTTAAAATGAGCACGTCCCAGGGTAGAAACTCACTTTAATGAGACTCCTTGGAGGACTACCACCTACATGTATGGGCTCCAGACAAGATGGAAATCATGGAGTTAGCAGGAAGTCGTCTTTACCAGAGTTCTACGACTGTGGCCTTTTCTCTACCAAAACAGTAAGTAGTCCTTACCAGAGATCTCCAACTCTGGCCTTTTCCTTCCGAACCTGTCACAATTGGTACCCTAACAAGAGCATTGACTTGTCTATATAATGCAGTAAGTGCTACTTGTTGGTGTAGTTTGACGTGACTTATGCAACAAAAAAATCACCGGATAGTCAGTGTTATCCTCTTTTGCCAATAGAAAGATTAATTCAAAGAAAAGCATTATTTGAGGCCATAGCTCATAAGTGCTTCTCTTTGGGGTAGTCTTAACTCTGTTACTTATAGGTAATTTCCATAGCTCTCAGCTTTCCAGAACATGCTGAATTCTACTTCAACTTGAGCACCTTTCTTTTATCAAGCCACAGAAAGTGCTATTAAGTTGAGGTCTGATTTTGCATTGAATTACAGCAACCACTTTTTAACGTGTCTCTACATCTACCTACATGTCACAACAGAAACCCCAACAAAAGCATTGACTGGTTTGGTCTGCAGTAAGTGCTTTTTATTGGGGTATCTGTTGATGGCCATTTGAAAACAAGCATTCTGTGGTGCTTTTCTGAACATGGTTTTTCTCCCAGTTTCACATTAAAGTTACCTTAAATGGAAGCATACATTTTTTGCTGGAAGAATAAGTGCTTCTCTTTGGGGAAGCCATAACTGTGTTTTGCCACTAGGCTCTGCTCTTGAGTACCAAGAAAGACCACATAAACTTATTTTATGTGTTTCTAGCTGTTTCTAGCTTATTAGGGTAGCTGTTAATGGCCATTCTACAACAAGCATTCTGTGGAGCTGTTCTAAACATAGTTTATCTCCTTGCTTCACATTAAAGTTACCTTAAATGGAAGCATATATTTTATGCTGGAAGAATAGTGCTTCTCTTTAAGGTTAACCTAACTGTGTTTTACCACTAGACTCTGCTCTCGAGTATCAAGAAAGCAAACATAAACTGCTTTCATGTGTTGTGTTCTTTGTTTCTCTGTAATCACAAGTAACTTTTTCCCATCAACGATCAGCTGACAATGTGGAAGACGCCTCATCAAGCTCAAGCACCTCAGTCATAAGCTGCTTATTCAAATTAGCATGAAGACAAATAGTTATTTCACAATAGGTGTGGAAGGGGCTTGGCCGTGAACTGCACAGCTATCAGTTAGTGTCCCCGAATATTTAAAATGAGCACGTCCCAGGGTAGAAACTCACTTTAATGAGACTCCTTGGAGGACTACCACCTACATGTATGGGCTCCAGACAAGATGGAAATCATGGAGTTAGCAGGAAGTCGTCTTTACCAGAGCTCTACGACTGTGGCCTTTTCTCTACCAAAACAGTAAGTAGTCCTTACCAGAGATCTCCAACTCTGGCCTTTTCCTTCCGAACCTGTCACAATTGGTACCCTAACAATAGCATTGACTTGTCTATATAATGCAGTAAGTGCTACTTGTTGGTGTAGTTTGACGTGACTTATGAAAGAAAAATCACCGGATAGTCAGTGTTATCCTCCTTTGCCAATAGAAAGATTAATTCAAAGAAAAGCATTATTTGAGGCCATAGCTCATAAGTGCTTCTCTTTGGGGTAGTCTTAACTCTGTTACTTATAGGTAATTTCCATAGCTCTCAGCTTTCCAGAACATGCTGAATTCTACTTCAACTTGAGCACCTTTCTTTTATCAAGCCACAGAAAGTGCTATTAAGTTGAGGTCTGATTTTGCATTGAATTACAGCAACCACTTTTTAACGTGTCTCTACATCTACCTACATGTCACAACAGAAACCCCAACAAAAGCATTGACTGGTTTGGTCTGCAGTAAGTGCTTTTTATTGGGGTATCTGTTGATGGCCATTTGAAAACAAGCATTCTGTGGTGCTTTTCTGAACATGGTTTTTCTCCCAGTTTCACATTAAAGTTACCTTAAATGGAAGCATACATTTTTTGCTGGAAGAATAAGTGCTTCTCTTTGGGGAAGCCATAACTGTGTTTTGCCACTAGGCTCTGCTCTTGAGTACCAAGAAAGACCACATAAACTTATTTTATGTGTTTCTAGCTGTTTCTAGCTTATTAGGGTAGCTGTTAATGGCCATTCTACAACAAGCATTCTGTGGAGCTGTTCTAAACATAGTTTATCTCCTTGCTTCACATTAAAGTTACCTTAAATGGAAGCATATATTTTATGCTGGAAGAATAAGTGCTTCTCTTTAAGGTTAACCTAACTGTGTTTTACCACTAGACTCTGCTCTCGAGTATCAAGAAAGCAAACATAAACTGCTTTCATGTGTTGTGTTCTTTGTTTCTCTGTAATCACAAGTAACTTTTTCCCATCAACGATCAGCTGACAATGTGGAAGACGCCTCATCAAGCTCAAGCACCTCAGTCATAAGCTGCTTATTCAAATTAGCATGAAGACAAATAGTTATTTCACAATAGGTGTGGAAGGGGCTTGGCCGTGAACTGCACAGCTATCAGTTAGTGTCCCCGAATATTTAAAATGAGCACGTCCCAGGGTAGAAACTCACTTTAATGAGACTCCTTGGAGGACTACCACCTACATGTATGGGCTCCAGACAAGATGGAAATCATGGAGTTAGCAGGAAGTCGTCTTTACCAGAGTTCTACGACTGTGGCCTTTTCTCTACCAAAACAGTAAGTAGTCCTTACCAGAGATCTCCAACTCTGGCCTTTTCCTTCCGAACCTGTCACAATTGGTACCCTAACAAGAGCATTGACTTGTCTATATAATGCAGTAAGTGCTACTTGTTGGTGTAGTTTGACGTGACTTATGCAACAAAAAATCACCGGATAGTCAGTGTTATCCTCTTTTGCCAATAGAAAGATTAATTCAAAGAAAAGCATTATTTGAGGCCATAGCTCATAAGTGCTTCTCTTTGGGGTAGTCTTAACTCTGTTACTTATAGGTAATTTCCATAGCTCTCAGCTTTCCAGAACATGCTGAATTCTACTTCAACTTGAGCACCTTTCTTTTATCAAGCCACAGAAAGTGCTATTAAGTTGAGGTCTGATTTTGCATTGAATTACAGCAACCACTTTTTAACGTGTCTCTACATCTACCTACATGTCACAACAGAAACCCCAACAAAAGCATTGACTGGTTTGGTCTGCAGTAAGTGCTTTTTATTGGGGTATCTGTTGATGGCCATTTGAAAACAAGCATTCTGTGGTGCTTTTCTGAACATGGTTTTTCTCCCAGTTTCACATTAAAGTTACCTTAAATGGAAGCATACATTTTTTGCTGGAAGAATAAGTGCTTCTCTTTGGGGAAGCCATAACTGTGTTTTGCCACTAGGCTCTGCTCTTGAGTACCAAGAAAGACCACATAAACTTATTTTATGTGTTTCTAGCTGTTTCTAGCTTATTAGGGTAGCTGTTAATGGCCATTCTACAACAAGCATTCTGTGGAGCTGTTCTAAACATAGTTTATCTCCTTGCTTCACATTAAAGTTACCTTAAATGGAAGCATATATTTTATGCTGGAAGAATAAGTGCTTCTCTTTAAGGTTAACCTAACTGTGTTTTACCACTAGACTCTGCTCTCGAGTATCAAGAAAGCAAACATAAACTGCTTTCATGTGTTGTGTTCTTTGTTTCTCTGTAATCACAAGTAACTTTTTCCCATCAACGATCAGCTGACAATGTGGAAGACGCCTCAT
This sequence comes from Oncorhynchus tshawytscha, assembly GCF_018296145.1. Taxonomy (NCBI): domain Eukaryota; kingdom Metazoa; phylum Chordata; class Actinopteri; order Salmoniformes; family Salmonidae; genus Oncorhynchus; species Oncorhynchus tshawytscha. The sequence continues at coordinate 6,834,360 of NC_056455.1, forward strand.
CAAGCTCAAGCACCTCAGTCATAAGCTGCTTATTCAAATTAGCATGAAGACAAATAGTTATTTCACAATAGGTGTGGAAGGGGCTTGGCCGTGAACTGCACAGCTATCAGTTAGTGTCCCCGAATATTTAAAATGAGCACGTCCCAGGGTAGAAACTCACTTTAATGAGACTCCTTGGAGGACTACCACCTACATGTATGGGCTCCAGACAAGATGGAAATCATGGAGTTAGCAGGAAGTCGTCTTTACCAGAGTTCTACGACTGTGGCCTTTTCTCTACCAAAACAGTAAGTAGTCCTTACCAGAGATCTCCAACTCTGGCCTTTTCCTTCCGAACCTGTCACAATTGGTACCCTAACAAGAGCATTGACTTGTCTATATAATGCAGTAAGTGCTACTTGTTGGTGTAGTTTGACGTGACTTATGCAACAAAAAATCACCGGATAGTCAGTGTTATCCTCTTTTGCCAATAGAAAGATTAATTCAAAGAAAAGCATTATTTGAGGCCATAGCTCATAAGTGCTTCTCTTTGGGGTAGTCTTAACTCTGTTACTTATAGGTAATTTCCATAGCTCTCAGCTTTCCAGAACATGCTGAATTCTACTTCAACTTGAGCACCTTTCTTTTATCAAGCCACAGAAAGTGCTATTAAGTTGAGGTCTGATTTTGCATTGAATTACAGCAACCACTTTTTAACGTGTCTCTACATCTACCTACATGTCACAACAGAAACCCCAACAAAAGCATTGACTGGTTTGGTCTGCAGTAAGTGCTTTTTATTGGGGTATCTGTTGATGGCCATTTGAAAACAAGCATTCTGTGGTGCTTTTCTGAACATGGTTTTTCTCCCAGTTTCACATTAAAGTTACCTTAAATGGAAGCATACATTTTTGCTGGAAGAATAAGTGCTTCTCTTTGGGGAAGCCATAACTGTGTTTTGCCACTAGGCTCTGCTCTTGAGTACCAAGAAAGACCACATAAACTTATTTTATGTGTTTCTAGCTGTTTCTAGCTTATTAGGGTAGCTGTTAATGGCCATTCTACAACAAGCATTCTGTGGAGCTGTTCTAAACATAGTTTATCTCCTTGCTTCACATTAAAGTTACCTTAAATGGAAGCATATATTTTATGCTGGAAGAATAAGTGCTTCTCTTTAAGGTTAACCTAACTGTGTTTTACCACTAGACTCTGCTCTCGAGTATCAAGAAAGCAAACATAAACTGCTTTCATGTGTTGTGTTCTTTGTTTCTCTGTAATCACACGTAACTTTTTCCCATCAACGATCAGCTGACAATGTGGAAGACACCTCATCAAGCTCAAGCACCTCAGTCATAAGCTGCCTATTCAAATTAGCATGAAGACAAATAGTTATTTCACAATAGGTGTGGAAGGGGCTTGGCCGTGAACTGCACAGCTATCAGTTAGTGTCCCCGAATATTTAAAATGAGCACGTCCCAGGGTAGAAACTCACTTTAATGAGACTCCTTGGAGGACTACCACCTACATGTATGGGCTCCAGACAAGATGGAAATCATGGAGTTAGCAGGAAGTCGTCTTTACCAGAGTTCTACGACTGTGGCCTTTTCTCTACCAAAACAGTAAGTAGTCCTTACCAGAGATCTCCAACTCTGGCCTTTTCCTTCCGAACCTGTCACAATTGGTACCCTAACAATAGCATTGACTTGTCTATATAATGCAGTAAGTGCTACTTGTTGGTGTAGTTTGACGTGACTTATGCAACAAAAAATCACCGGATAGTCAGTGTTATCCTCTTTTGCCAATAGAAAGATTAATTCAAAGAAAAGCATTATTTGAGGCCATAGCTCATAAGTGCTTCTCTTTGGGGTAGTCTTAACTCTGTTACTTATAGGTAATTTCCATAGCTCTCAGCTTTCCAGAACATGCTGAATTCTACTTCAACTTGAGCACCTTTCTTTTATCAAGCCACAGAAAGTGCTATTAAGTTGAGGTCTGATTTTGCATTGAATTACAGCAACCACTTTTTAACGTGTCTCTACATCTACCTACATGTCACAACAGAAACCCCAACAAAAGCATTGACTGGTTTGGTCTGCAGTAAGTGCTTTTTATTGGGGTATCTGTTGATGGCCATTTGAAAACAAGCATTCTGTGGTGCTTTTCTGAACATGGTTTTTCTCCCAGTTTCACATTAAAGTTACCTTATGGAAGCATACATTTTTTGCTGGAAGAATAAGTGCTTCTCTTTGGGGAAGCCATAACTGTGTTTTGCCACTAGGCTCTGCTCTTGAGTACCAAGAAAGACCACATAAACTTATTTTATGTGTTTCTAGCTGTTTCTAGCTTATTAGGGTAGCTGTTAATGGCCATTCTACAACAAGCATTCTGTGGAGCTGTTCTAAACATAGTTTATCTCCTTGCTTCACATTAAAGTTACCTTAAATGGAAGCATATATTTTATGCTGGAAGAATAAGTGCTTCTCTTTAAGGTTAACCTAACTGTGTTTTACCACTAGACTCTGCTCTCGAGTATCAAGAAAGCAAACATAAACTGCTTTCATGTGTTGTGTTCTTTGTTTCTCTGTAATCACAAGTAACTTTTTCCTATCAACGATCAGCTGACAATGTGGAAGACGCCTCATCAAGCTCAAGCACCTCAGTCATGAGCTGCCTATTCAAATTTGCATGAAGACAAATAGTTATTTCACAATAGGTGTGGAAGGGGCTTGGCCGTGAACTGCACAGCTATCAGTTAGTGTCCCCGAATATTTAAAATGAGCACGTCCCAGGGTAGAAACTCACTTTAATGAGACTCCTTGGAGGACTACCACCTACATGTATGGGCTCCAGACAAGATGGAAATCATGGAGTTAGCAGGAAGTCGTCTTTACCAGAGTTCTACGACTGTGGCCTTTTCTCTACCAAAACAGTAAGTAGTCCTTACCAGAGATCTCCAACTCTGGCCTTTTCCTTCCGAACCTGTCACAATTGGTACCCTAACAATAGCATTGACTTGTCTATATAATGCAGTAAGTGCTACTTGTTGGTGTAGTTTGACGTGACTTATGCAACAAAAAATCACCGGATAGTCAGTGTTATCCTCTTTTGCCAATAGAAAGATTAATTCAAAGAAAAGCATTATTTGAGGCCATAGCTCATAAGTGCTTCTCTTTGGGGTAGTCTTAACTCTGTTACTTATAGGTAATTTCCATAGCTCTCAGCTTTCCAGAACATGCTGAATTCTACTTCAACTTGAGCACCTTTCTTTTATCAAGCCACAGAAAGTGCTATTAAGTTGAGGTCTGATTTTGCATTGAATTACAGCAACCACTTTTTAACGTGTCTCTACATCTACCTACATGTCACAACAGAAACCCCAACAAAAGCATTGACTGGTTTGGTCTGCAGTAAGTGCTTTTTATTGGGGTATCTGTTGATGGCCATTTGAAAACAAGCATTCTGTGGTGCTTTTCTGAACATGGTTTTTCTCCCAGTTTCACATTAAAGTTACCTTAAATGGAAGCATACATTTTTTGCTGGAAGAATAAGTGCTTCTCTTTGGGGAAGCCATAACTGTGTTTTGCCACTAGGCTCTGCTCTTGAGTACCAAGAAAGACCACATAAACTTATTTTATGTGTTTCTAGCTGTTTCTAGCTTATTAGGGTAGCTGTTAATGGCCATTCTACAACAAGCATTCTGTGGAGCTGTTCTAAACATAGTTTATCTCCTTGCTTCACATTAAAGTTACCTTAAATGGAAGCATATATTTTATGCTGGAAGAATAAGTGCTTCTCTTTAAGGTTAACCTAACTGTGTTTTACCACTAGACTCTGCTCTCGAGTATCAAGAAAGCAAACATAAACTGCTTTCATGTGTTGTGTTCTTTGTTTCTCTGTAATCACAAGTAACTTTTTCCCATCAACGATCAGCTGACAATGTGGAAGACGCCTCATCAAGCTCAAGCACCTCAGTCATAAGCTGCTTATTCAAATTAGCATGAAGACAAATAGTTATTTCACAATAGGTGTGGAAGGGGCTTGGCCGTGAACTGCACAGCTATCAGTTAGTGTCCCCGAATATTTAAAATGAGCACGTCCCAGGGTAGAAACTCACTTTAATGAGACTCCTTGGAGGACTACCACCTACATGTATGGGCTCCAGACAAGATGGAAATCATGGAGTTAGCAGGAAGTCGTCTTTACCAGAGTTCTACGACTGTGGCCTTTTCTCTACCAAAACAGTAAGTAGTCCTTACCAGAGATCTCCAACTCTGGCCTTTTCCTTCCGAACCTGTCACAATTGGTACCCTAACAAGAGCATTGACTTGTCTATATAATGCAGTAAGTGCTACTTGTTGGTGTAGTTTGACGTGACTTATGCAACAAAAAATCACCGGACAGTCAGTGTTATCCTCTTTTGCCAATAGAAAGATTAATTCAAAGAAAAGCATTATTTGAGGCCATAGCTCATAAGTGCTTCTCTTTGGGGTAGTCTTAACTCTGTTACTTATAGGTAATTTCCATAGCTCTCAGCTTTCCAGAACATATCCACCATTTTGGAGTCAACAGAAGTTAGAAATAACACTATAAATATTCACTTACCTTTGATGATCTTCATCAGAAGGCACTCCCAGGAATCCCAGTTCGACAATAAATGACTGATTTGTTCCATGAAGTCCATCATTTATGTCCATATAGCCACTTGTTGTTAGGGTGTTCAGCCCAGTAATCCATCTTCATGAAACGCGAGCACTTCGTCCAGACAAAAACACGATAGGTTCCGTTACAAGTCAAACGATGTATGGAATCAATCTTTAGGATGTTTTTAACATAAAACATCGACAATGTTCCAACCGGAGAAATCCTATGTCTGAAGAGAAGCACTGGAACGAGAGCTAACTCTGTCGGGAACGCGCGTCACGAGCCTGAGACGCTCTGTCAGACCACTGACTCAAACAGGTCTCATGAGCCCCTCCTTTATAGCAAAAACCTTAAACAAATTTCTAAAGACGGTTGGCATCTAGTGGAAGCCGTAGGAAGTGCAACTTGACTCCATAGACACTGTGTCTAAAACTACAAACCTCAGATTTCTCACTTCCTGGTTGGATATTTCTCAGGTTTTCACCTGCCACATGAGTTCTGTTATACTCACAGACATCATTCAAACAGTTTTAGAAACCTCAGAGTGTTTTCTATCCAATAACAATAGATGAGTGAAGTGACATGCCTCAAACATGAAGCACTTAAGAGCGTAGTGCGCATAGATATAAAGCAGTGTTCCATGTATATGGTAGTGCCTTCCAATGCTGCCTCAGCATTACAGTTACATTTCAAACTAAGCCGT